>NW_024044382.1:0-25000 GCF_014851395.1 Micropterus salmoides | reverse complement strand
AAAAGGGAGATAAAGTCAGAGGGCATCGCAATCCCTCACGATGAGAAACCGGACACCCTCAGTCAGATACAGCGTGACGTCGCTGCGAGATAATATTTTCTCTGTGTGTCAGAAAACCTTAAAAGTTGTATTCAGAGAACTGTAGTGGCTAAGTTCACGCTGTCGTTATGGCTGGTTAAACCGTCCACACCGTCACTTTGCTGGCGACTCCCCCCTCGGTCCGCCTACGACGCATGTTGTTGTCAGCAGCGGACAACCCGAGCTGCCACGCCGGGAGCCACGCCCACACAGATGACGCAATACGTAAAAACCACGTCGGGATCTTTTACGATTATGAAGTCAACCCCAGTTGTTTTGAGTGAAATGTTTGTCAGTAGACACATTTACACAGGGATGTTTGTCTAAACAAGTCTGTCACCAAATCAGTCATAATCTCCTTTTGATTATATTTCTTATTTTGTTGTTGAATCAACTGTTGAATCATCTGATATGACTTATTACACACTGTTATACTTATAATATATAATATTGATATTTATTAGTTATTAAATGTTTTCTTCTTACTTATGTTTTTATTTTAAACATACCAGAGTGATGTTTCTTTATTTGTGTGGCAGTTGAAAGATGTTCACACATTTGTGGATTGTGTTCAATAAAGGACAGAAATTAATTTCATATGGACATGGAAATGTCTTCTATCTATTATATTTCTGTATCTCTGAAGTTCTATGGACTCATACCTCTGTATTATTACATACCTGTATATAATACACCTCTACCTGTGCAATGTTGTATGTGCAGTTAATAATTGTATTGCATGTTTGTATATAATGTGCTGTATGAATTATTGTTTTATTATTATTATTATCACAATGTACATTCAATACATTTTAGACTTATATTGCCATAGTTTTAAGTGCAGTTTCTAGATTTATCTTAATATCTATCTTGCTGAATATGTTACTATCTACTACTGGACATAGCTGACAAATTTGATATGACAGCTGATGGAAGTTACACATAACACATATAAAGTACAATTTAAATTTAAGTCAGATGCAAATACAAGTTTTTTTACGGAATAAAAGCATATTGTACAAGATTTAGTCACATAAACAAACATGTATTTGTTTAAGGAAATATACTGCAGCCTAAATACAGTTACTCAATGCATAACAAGGATTATCTCAGCTCCTACTTTCCCTGTCAGTGTTTTAACTTCTCCTACATTAGTTACAGATCTGCAGCACTATAGAGAAATGCTAATAATTTATAGACTTGCAAGGGCTAATATTCAGTCACAAAGCGACAACATGTTGGTTTGAATAAATGAAGCAAGCTATGGCAAACAAAAACTGAAGCAAACCATTCTGTGGGTTGTTTAATGTTTAACTTCTGCTTGGCAGTAGAGGAGCATTTCAACCCTCACAAATGTTCCCAGAAGAAATTGTCTGCAGTCCATTATTTGAAGCAGATGTGACAGCTGGCCTCTCATCCAGGCAGTCACCCCCTTGATTCTTATATTTGAGTCCAAATAAACTGCAGAGTTTCATCAGCATCAGGTCCACAATCTCATCCTCTTCAGACGGCTGCAAGAACAGTGAGTAATATGTATAACTCAAGGAGTATCAATTCATAAAATGCTTCTTCTACAACATGTGTAGACTCAGCATGGGCAAGTACCTGGTGATGTATCTGCTCTTGACTGAATGCCACCAGAATGACAGAGATGAAGAGGTTCAGCACCACAAAGGTCATGAACACAATGGAGGAGCCGATAAGGAAAGCCCCAAGCACTGGATTGTAATTCAGAACCTGGGAGAGAAGGAGGAAGAAACACACTGGAGAAGGGTACATAATCTGTAATGGTACAATTATAATAGTCTCATACAAACCTCATCGTAGTTAAAAATGCCAAGCTGCAGGCTGACCATGGTCTGTGCAGCGTCCAGCAGAGTCCGATAGGAGTATAGCTTCCACCATACATCAGGTTAGACTGAAAAGTGGAAAGTTAATGTCTTTGTTAAGAACCATGTTTTGAGTTCTATTTCATAAAGTATAGATAAAATGGGAAGAAATGCAATGACTTCAGCAGCATGTTGATGGTTAAGTGTGGGAACTTGCTCACAGCAATGGAATAGGCCAGGAACATGATGGTTATGACCACCAGGAAGCCTGAAATATCAGTCCAGGCTCGCTGCAGCGTGGCTGTGATCATGTGCAGCTTTGGGTTCAGTCTCAGCAGGTGCCACAGTTTGACTGTAGCCAACAGCACCAGGAATGCAATCAGATACCCCAGCACTGCATCAGCCTTGGCTGTCTCATGGAAACTGGCGTATCTGGAGACAGAGCATGAGAGAACAGAACTTTGTTTTAACAATCTATTGAAAAGGGTTTTGAATGGATTGAGGACATAATAGTTGACTTTGTAATGTTTTCCTATTTATTGAGATGAAACTGTATTAAAATAACAGATTCTGTGTGTAGATATTCATTTCCAGGTTGAAATTAGGTGTTCTCTCAGAGGTTGAAGGGTGAAATGCATTGACTTGCTACACTATTTTGCAGATAACGCTAAATACAAAATGTAGACAACTTCTAGCTTTGATTTGGTCACTAACAGTTTGCAAACAACTCAAATCTCTGTCCAGGTCACTGGCATACACTGGTGCTTGGTAACCAATGTTGACACAAGATCCTTGATTATATACATGTATTGATTGTGTTTTTCTTGTTGCTTACTGGTCTTTGTTGTTATGGTAGTACTCCATGTCCCGCGAACCCAGTAAAGTCCTCTTGATGAAGACAGACAATGCGCTCCAGCTAAGAATAATAATCGCCAGCTCGAGTAGATTCCACTTACTCTTGAGGTAAGCCCACCTCTGCTGCTTCATCAGCTTTCCCTGTCAGGATAGGAGTTTGTTTGAGATGTTTGATGTCATAATTATTAGAAGCAACAGTAGTAGATTTAAGGTATAAGGAATTAATACCTGGACAAACATGTAATAGATGATGAAGAGGAAGTAGATGGCTTCAGAAGCCATGACGAAGATGTGAAGGCCGCCGGTCGACTGGTAAAGACGCACACTCTGAAGCTCACTGCGGAACTGGAAAGCTCCTGGAAGAAACACCAAAGTTACACGATTCTTATAACAGTACAAGTTTCTGAGAAGCTCTCACACGGCGGCTGAATATGGATTATTTACCGATGGCTGTGGTCTCCAGCATGAGTGTGACGATGCAGAAGAGGTTGACGTTGGCATTGTACACGGTGAACTCGACAAAGGCTGCTTGGGTGTACACGTCAAACCAGGTGTTGTCATAAAGGTACTGAAGGGTTCTACAAAGAGAAAAACATGGTTAAATTATATGATGTGTCGTAATAACAAGTGTCATGCCTTAAAACACTGTTCTCTCCTGATGTCATGAAACAGCAAATTCTGACGCAGAGAACAACTGTGTGGAGAAATGGTGGCAAACAGAATAAACAATTCTGTGGTGTCATTGCTCTTCTAATTTCAGGCTAATTGAGAGTTAAAAGCATACAAAGACACATTAATTAAATCTAAAGGCCAAGTCTTAATTGATATAATTTATCATATAAATATGGATTGTGTTTTAGGATGAATGTACAATAAATTAGGCTTTTGTTGTCTTTTTTTCATTGCTAAGGCTGCAACTAACAATTATTTTTGTTAACTAATTAATGTTTAAGTCTACAAAATGTGTGAAAAGTTCCCAGATCAAGACATTGTCTTTCAAATACTTATTTTGTCCGTACAATTTTTAAAAAAGGAATTTGGATTCAGTTAATATTTATAGAAAAGCTATCAGGAAAAGGTGCAATTCCTCGCCCTATAAAAGTTTGACATTTTTATTTGAAAATATTTCTAATAATAATACGTCGATTACTAAAATTGTTGCTGTCAATCAACAAATCAATGAGTAGACTAATTGTTTCACTTCTGATCTGTCTGTCATTCCATTGAGTTTATTTATTTCAATGCCTACCTGCTGGAAGTTTGTAAATCTGGCCCCAGATCTACCACAAACCCTCCTCCTCTGTAGAGCATCACACTACCCCAGATAGGGTAGGCCCTCAGTTTACCCTGGGACTGATACATCCATGGTGTGTGACTGTTCAATGAGGAGTTATCAACCACAGAGTGGCTCCAGCTTGGACCGTAGGAGCCCATGTCCTCCAGCTCCCATGAGTACGGAGCGTGGCAGTCAAGCTCAGACTGCTGCATAGAGGTAGCCACATGGCAGGAGTTTTTATGCACCCTCACCTGACGAAGACGAGCGTTACCCACCAGCTTGGAGTTTCCATCTGTGATGAATCCTGACAAGGTAAGTAACAAGAATAAACACATTTTAAGGACATAAATTATTTTGTGTGTTTAAAATTCTTCTTGCAGATAAAACTTTTCTTTTAATCTGTCAGAGTCAGTCCAAATACATTGTAGTTACTACACAAGGCCTTTTTACACAGTTACAGCTTAATGACAGAAAACATTTGAAGGCATTTTGTACTTTACTACATAAATATACTGTTGATACCACATAGTATAGTAGTAATGAACAAAGACACTTTAAGGCTTTGCATAGTGATATAATCTTTAAATACAATATCATTTTATGAGCAAAAATACCTACAGAGGTGATATCAGTACATTTTCATATGAAGTCCACTATTTAAATGTGAAATTTTTTAATATATTATCATCATCTCAACTCTTAATATTTTATTGTCAGATCCAGTTTCTAGTTGTTTTGTAATCCAATTTATTGTTGGTTCTAATTTACTTGGAGAAAATTAGGGTAAAGAACAATCTATAAATACAACAAGCTTTAAAATACAAGGCCTAGAGTTACCATCAGGCCACTAACAATATGCATATTTTAGCTACCTATTTATTTGCCAATTTAACTCTAAAATAACAATTATATAAGCTGGATAATTTACTCACATTTTCCATTTTGTCATAAGTAGACAAGATTTGCAAATGTTAAAGGGGATTCATGCAAAGCAGTCATGTGCGACAGTTAACAACTTCACAGCATACTGACCTGGGTGCTCTCCAAACAAGCTGCTCAGCAGAGTTGTGTTTGCCCAGTTGAACACATCCTGAATACTCATACTGTCTGAGATCCCTCTGCTGAAGCTCTGACGAATGTGTTTGGTCAGAAAGTAAGCGTTGGGGTCCCTCTGACCATACGCCACCAGGAGCAACATCCACATAAATCCCATGTAGGCTGCATTGAAAAACAAATATCTTACATCTGGATCTCAGACTGTATTGCATTGCTTCCTGTGTTCTTATTTATTAAAAATGGTTTCTCTTACTGAGAATCTCCCTTATGAGGGCAAAGACTTTCTGCTCTTTAATTATGTTGTTCCTCATCCTCTCGATGTCAGTGGGAGGTGGTGGCTGATAGAAACTGCATGTGCTGTCTCTTCTTGCTGCACGCACCACATCAGGATCATCTGAGAGACGAATATTGTACTGATGCATTTTGTTTTTCATACAAAACAATGCAAGAAGAAATGTTGGAAAAAACATACCTGTGTTTCTCAGACTCTCATCTATCTGAGGCTCTCCGTACTCCTCCTGGTCAACTTTCTTCAGAACAAGTGCAAAGAAAGCAGCAAAACCAAGAACCTGTGACGGAAGATTTTCATATACCAGAACTCCGAATGATCAATCTATTATAAATACAGTATGCATGTACTGTAATACTGGTAAACTGGTCTTTATCAATATCAAATTTCCAAAAATTGATCCTATACTTAAAGTCTGTCTTTAGTGTAATATTTTTAGTCAGTGCATCATAAATATATTAGCATAGTAATGTTTGTTCAAACACAAAAAAGGCAAAAGACATTGGTTGGAAATGTCCAAAGCAAGCCCCCTTAATGAATTAATTTCTGAACATTTGCAATGCTAGCCATGTTACCCCTGTATCTTCGAACCACGAACTGGGATGTCGCTCACCTTCAGAGGTTGAGTAATAAAAAGACTCTCAAAGAAGGAGACCACCATGGAGATAAGCCAGCTTATAGAGCGCCCTTTCCCGTACGTCAGCCCATACATCATGGTGAAGTATCCCGACACACCACTTGTTGCAATCACCAGTATCCAGCCAACAAACACAAACCACCATGGCAGACCTCCTTGACAGCACTTCTTGGTGGAGTCTCCATTGATGCTCTCTTCTGGACTTGGGCTGCTGTCGAGCTGCTCTCTTTCCAGGCTAGACGAGGGTAGGTGGAAGTCCAGGAGACCCTTCATTCCCTGAACTTGCTGCATGGCTCGGTTGTAGCTATCTGGCTTTGGAAACTGAGAAGGTCCCAACAAATCCAGCTCCTTCTCAACATGACGCAGCTGCCTGTACAGGTACCTGCTGTTGTTGCTCTTCTTCTGACCTTCTACTGAAGTCCTCTCAGGGCTCCCCCACACACTGTTTTCTGTCCAGGAAATAAGAAAATAAACATTATACTACTTTAAGTATATTTTTCAACAACATAATATATATTTCCTTCAGCATAATTTTCTGTGAGGTAGTTGCATTATTTATTTTATCTTTCTGTATGCTAATAAGACCATGGTCAATATAAAAAGGAAGGTATGGCCTCAACAATCACATTTTATATCTATATATGATGAAAATACAGCTGAAGAAAAATAAATTCAGCTACAGGAAATAAAGTTCTGAAGACACTGAAAGAGATACAATTTTTAGATAGATAGATAAAATTAAATGAGCATTATAGTAATTCATTGTGTTTCTCAGACTCTCATCTATCTGAGGCTCTCCGTACTCCTCCTGGTCAACTTTCTTCAGAACAAGTGCAAAGAAAGCAGCAAAACCAAGAACCTGTGACGGAAGATTTTCATATACCAGACCTCCGAATGATCAATCTATTATTTTTACTACTTTAGTAAAAATATATATTATGTTGTTGAAAAATATACTTAAAGTAGTAAAACTAGTAGTAAGTATAGTAATTCATTCAGTTATTTGATAAAAAAAAAGAAGCTTGGTCCTCCAAATGGCCAATAAAAACACATGATATCAAGAGTGTTGTAAAGGTTATGGTGGTGTTTACCTTGTAGATCAACTGCACGTAAGCTGAGGATCATAGAGCGATCCTTCTTGGAGGCCTCAGTGTAAAAGTCTCCTGCCCCTCGGTTCTGCTGTCTTATGATGTCCTCCACCAGAGACAGCAGAGTGTTGATGTCCGCCTGCTGACCGGGCCGGAGCTCCAGGTCAGGCAGCGGACTCTTCATGGCCTTTGAGAGTGACTGAGCAATTCTCTTTATGTCCTAATGGAGAAACCCCATCAAGCACTTTAGACGTGTAGAACAGAGGAGTTAACATTACTTGCAAATCGCTGATAAGGATATCTGTTACTACACCTTGATCACAGTGTCTGGTGTGATGTCCTTCATCTCTTTCTGAGGGGAGGAATTCTGTGAGGGAGAAACTCGACCAGTCTTCCCATGTATGGATGCGTCCGTGTTGGCGGCCTTCTCTCGAGGACGAGTGTTTCTGAAGATGCTCACAATAAGGAGATTAATGGGGAACATGATGATTGAACTTTGAACTCCGATCATGACTTGCTGCCAGGTGAACTCGATGTGACCTGCAAAGTAAAGTGTTACAATCAAGTTTAAATAGATGTGATTTAATGGCGGATCTTTCAGTAAGACTCATTATTTTGGATACCAAAATGCACATTTACATGTACACATGTATCCATTAAAGCCCCAGATTTACTTTCCCTGCCCCAGGTCATTACCATACAAAAGTTCACATACAAATGTAAAAACCCTTTAGAAATATTTTTTCTTGTTTGCATGATGCTTCAAAAAGCAGATTTAGTGCTGAAAACCGGGAATAATCACAACCTTTCTGTGCGTCTATGGGGCTATAAGGGAAATAAGAATTGAATTTTGAGAGGCTTTGAACAACTAATTCTATTGTTAGTAGTAGTAAAATAATTGTACACCATAATGACTTAATGTAGTTTTTCAAGATAAAGCTTTGTGTTTTGTTACCAACCCAGGTCCATGGTCTGCTCAGAGGGGTCGGTGGGGATGCCCCAAAACATGATGCTGGTCAGCATGGTGCACAGCAGCAGGGAAAAACAGCAGGACACTCGCTGCACACATGTGAAAGTGCTGGAGGGAGGCCGACTAATGACAGAGAACCAGATGTGGCCGTCACGGAAATCCTTGGCTGTCTTCATGAAGAACAGGTTACTGGAAAGTATTGAAAAAAAAGATTTGTATTCAGGAGAAATAAAAAATCTAAAATAATACAGAATCAAGTCAAATTATTTGGTGATTTTACCAGATCCATGGCTCGACTTACCTAAACCTCTTCAAATCCATCTCTGTGGCGACCGGGAAGACCTTGTCAAGAGTGCAGTCTCCCACATCTACAGCCAGCCAGGAGTTACACAGGAAGTGCCATTTCTGACCACTCTCCAGATCCTGCACCATTACTTTGTTGACATACCTGCATGTAACATCAATATGTATTTACTGTGCTTACAACAGTACAAACTCGGACTTGGATTTTATCACCATGTCTTGCCCTCTAACCCGTACCATGCAGGGTGAGCTCCTGAGTTGTCGTGCCACAGCCTGATGCTCTTTAGATCTCCAAGGGAAAAGTGTGTGGTCAGCAGAAACATGTCCACCCCACCTCTCTCAAACACTGGCTTATCAGGGTCTGTCAGGTGGTGGGGCTCACTCTCTCCCTCGGTACCCAGCAGAATTATTGTCACCTAAAACAAAAAAGATCAATCGAGATGGACAGAGATGCCCAGAGTTTTTAGCATCATAAATGTTTTCTTTCTTATCTTTCTGTGAGGTCCCTCTAAGCTTTAACACGCATTGCTGACCTGAGAGGAGGTGGAGGCACCATGCCGATGCCCTGTGCTGAAATTCAGCATATAACGATACTCAGCCAAGGGATCATTATCCTCAAGCACTGTTATCTTCACCTGCAAGTGAATGCGAAAACACAGTGTTCAGATGTTTTTTAATCAGTAAATTCAACAGCATGAAGTGAATGTTACGCAACTAAGTGTCAAATATCAGGAAAATTAAAAATGCATACGCATACTTTGAGACTTCATATTATATGTGTGAGCAGCAAAGTCTGAACTTCCCAAAATGGTCTGGCATTTCAAATCAACAATATAATGTGGTGAAAGTCTTTCCTGGGAATTACCTTGGCTGAGTCGTGGATGTCTTTCCTGCGTGCCCATATAACCACCAGGAGATAAGCAGTGAAAATGGCTCCCACAAAACACACCACCACAGGATTGTTGGTGAATGTAGCAAAAAGTTCTGCGGTGCGCGACACATCCACCAAGTTTGGCATGACAAAGAAGGAGCTGCCAAAGAAAGTTAAGTGGTTACAGAGGCACTGAGTGACCAAAGGCGTGGTGAGCGGACCTACCTGTAGGGAAAAAAATTAACAAAACCAGTCAGTCAAACTTTTAAAGGGTGTATAGATGCAACCACTGTGGTGGTGTGTGTGTTACTCACCCTGCATCCATCTTCACTCCAAGAAGACTTAGTTTCATTCCAGTATTTGCACTGGGCAGCGATGGAAATGACAGTGACAGTGGCATTGACGGATCTGACGCCTGGCTCTACAATGGGCTTCATAACAAGGTAGTGCACTCCAACATCTCCTGTTCTGTCTTCGGGACTCAGCACCCAGGTATATTTTTCTTCTGTGTTAAAAGAGCAGATATGCACATGTACGTATCTGGCATATTCTCTCATTGTGATATCAATTCACATGGCAGTTTATAGCCACACACTGATCAGTACAGAGATGGGATCTTCAATTATTCAGTTATAGTTAATGTATTCTGTGAACTAGGGAAACTATAATAAACTATAATGGTTCATCTCACATAAGTTTCTGAGGGAAAACTTTGTTGCATTTGTCGCAAGCACACACAAAGTAATGTAGACTGTCAGAAGAGAGCCAGGAAATATTTCCTTACTAGACACCCAGCTGACAACACTGTCATCTTATCTCGTCTCTTGACTGTAATTTAGATGTGACTTTCAGGCATGTCGTGCACGCTACAAAAAGTAAATCTGCTAGCTTAAATTTTTACCTTCTTTGGAATTCTCTAGAGGGATCTGAGTCTTGGCTATATAATTATGCTCATTTGGATAATCTTTACATCCCAGGAATAGCATGAAGGAAATGTCTTCAGAGGGCTCCATTTTCAGCACCAGTGTTATATCCGGTGAGGGAACATCAATTATTAATGTACTGAAACTGGCAAGGTCCAGGACTGTGCTGTGGTTCTCCCCAACGTCAAGCCTTGGTAAGAGAATCTGAAAAGCCAGAAAACACATTATTCTGAACAGTCTACCGTTGTTATCCGAAGTAACTAAACATTTCTCTAAAACAACTATTACCTCTATATCGTCAGGTAAGTTCTCTACAGGAATGACAGTGCCGTTCACTCTGGTGAGAGACACGGATCCTACAGTTCCTGTGATGTTTTCCTCCTCCCAAGAAAACGGATTTGTCTCAAAACTCATCATCTAGAAGGAGGCAGGCATATGCTGATATATCAACAAAACAAATTGAGCAAAACAGTGACTCAGATTACTTTATTCAGTCTTTTTCTGTTAGTTAGTTGTACATGATTTGTACATGATCAGATTTTAACAATATTTTGAGAAACAATGCTTCTCTCCTCCATTTTCTATGTAGCATTCTCAAAACCCAAAATAGTGCAAACATTAAAGGTTAGGGGGCAGATTTGTAACTTATCCGCATAAGAACTTTATGAGGAGTGAACTAGTTTACTGTTGCCTTTTTTAACTGGTCCAGGCATGTATGTTCAACCATAAGGAAAGCCATACCGTACTGGCTAGATCAACGCAGAGCTCTTTAGCTACAACACAACTTGAACTTGAACAGCCATAGACACAATATGGTGAAAAACCAATGGGTTGCATCAGCATCTTTAAATTCACTGTAAATTTTTATTGTTTCAATTTCACTTACTCTGACATCCATTGGCTCCTCTGGAGCGACAATATGAGCAGGCAGTGAGGGGAACGAAAATCTGGAGGAGCTGCTCTTCTGGACATTTATATCCTGAATTTTCATCTTTTCAGGAGACACTCTTCAGGAAGCAGAATCATAATTATCTTAGTAACTTCAGCAAACCGTAGTTTATCATTTAGTACATGTTCTAGCCAGTGTCAGGCCCCTCTTACCTGTTGACGTACACACTGATCTGACCAGAATCAATGATGGAAGGGTCTCCATTCAGTTTTTTATTATTCAGCAAAGCACTTGAACATTGTTTATCCCAGTAAGAAGAAAATCTGAGACCTTTTTCTGAGGAAAAAAAATTAAAACTGTTTAGTAAAGACCACAGGCTCTGGAAAAAACAAACAATATGGAATCTAACAATATCAGTGATAATTTTGTCCTTACATTTGAAGAAACATTCAAAACATTACTGGCTGCTTCAACTATTGTTGTAGCTGCTTGCACAACTTCTCCATCATCCCCACCGTCCTGATTAACACTGATAGTGTTGAGGGAGGAGCTGAGGTCTACCAACAGTGAGCCCGCTTCTTCCTGAGAGAGATGAAATACAGCAACAGAAAATATCTGCGTGATGTGTGTTTAGCTTTCAAAAGAGCTAATGAACATATATTTAATTTTTTCATTGTCCTGCGCCCCAAACTGAACACAAGCTGCAAAACGTTGAGGTGCACCACAACTTTTTCTTTCTTCTTTCATATGTTGTGTAGTGATAACAAATGTTAATGTTTTTAATTGAAATTTAAGCTTTAACTTAAAATGGCAAACAATAAAACAATGGCTTGAGGTCATTAACACCCACTAGTATTGCTATACTCATCTAAATGTTAAATATACAACAGATTTAGCATTTATAGTGTGTAATTTACTGATGGAACATTTTTAATTAATGTGTAATCACTTTAACTATTTACAAAGTGCTATATATACAGCAGGATTGACATTTGTAGATTGTTTCAAATTTAACTTTTTAACCCTGTATTAATAATTTGAAATAGTTTTGACATTGCTGTACTGATCTGCTGTATTGTACTTGAGCAGCGGGACTGAGCTCCTCTGGGCGCTGGGTGAGTCCAGCCACAGCTCTGGCTGTCACTTGCACTTCCTGAGTTGTGTTGCTGGGTGAGTCCAGCAGAACTGTGGTCATTTTGGTCAACATTTGCTCTCTGAGCTGAAAGAGAAGGAAGCGCTGCTGAACGTCACAGTGCTCTCCACTCGACCCAAAATAAATGTTGTAAGCCTCACAAATATCACAGAAATATATTAGCCTCTACAGAGTCAACATCAATCACATTCTGTTACCTTCCTCCTCGCATTGTTCTGATCCTGGCCCGCCGCTGTATTCAACATATCAGAAATTGAAGTAAATATTTGTCCCAGTGCCTCACCGGAGAGCAGGCCTTGCTGCTCTAACTGACTCACAGTGTCCTTCACTGCAGATTGCAGAGCCCCCACAGAGGTACTGGAGCTGCTTTTCTGCACCTTGAGGAACATAAACAGAAAGTCTGTCTCAATTATGCAGACTTTAGAGACTTTTACATCAACAATGGATTTTTCCAATTTGAATTTCTCTAATCCCCCTTGGTTCTGTAAGATACATGATTACTGGGAGATGACAAACCTGAGTGGAAACAGTTGTAGTGGCTTTCTCATATTCATTTTTCACAGTCACCACAACAGACAAACTGTAATTATTGTTCTTATCTCCGAGCGGCAGGAAGACAGATTTCACCTCATGTGCATTACTGCAGCGCAGATGTTTGCCTATAACACAAAAGAGACAATTTAGTAAACTGTTATGATGATTGTGATTATTTTATCTGCACACAGGTTGCTAAATGGCCAAAGCATTACATTTTATCACAGGCTAATTTTTAGAGTAAAGCACACTCTTGATGTCACCCATTGTCAACAAAGTCATTCTACACACTGGTTCATGCAAGGGGCTTACTTTATGCGCAACAATTTTAAAATAGCTTAAAGATCCACTCCAGACATGTTACATGAGATAAAGAATACACTGCTTTACACACTGTTTGATATGGATTGACAAAAAGAGAGTTTAATTACCTCATTAACAATTCTTAAAATGACATCTACTCCCACTCCCTCAATAAAAAGCAGAAATCTTTGAATATGCAAATATTGTTCACTGCCAAACACAAGATATCTGTTACTTTACAGAAAGGCCCTTTTTTAAAACATTTTTTTTTTTACATTTGTTTAAGATTGAATTAAACCAAGAGACAACTGTGCACATTCTCACCTGTGTCTGTCTTGAAGCAATAAAAACAGCCCGTAGAGCAGAAAGAGCTTGGTTTGCAGGTAATGTCAAAAGCATCGAGAACTGTTCCTGAAAGCGGAGAGATGCTACAAGAGGGGGGTCTGGGGTCTGCAGGGGCTTCAGATGTCACTCCTGAGTTTACAGTTGGTTCGGCTGATTCAGGACCTGGTATTGGAAACGTGTACTTGGCAAAACCTGCCTCCTTCTTGCCTATAAACAAGAAAAACATTATCAGCTTCAGTTCAAGCAAAAACAAATAATATGTAGTTTTGAACAAAGCACTCTGTTTCAAGAGGCGTTCAAAAAGAGTCCCAACCCCTAATTATACTACATTTAATCTATATATAAACATCCTGCAGTGCTGAAGAGAGCATTATGACTGACTACATGGGATGAAAACACACCATAAGCAATCACACTGAAGTTGTGCAATGTGTCCCTTGAAACTTTCAGATGTTTGCTATGTACAATATATTCAGTGTTGCCATCCTGCCTCTCGATAGGTGGCCTTCTTCCTGCTTCAGAGAAACATTTTTCGAGGTCACCCTGGGAAAAGATGATCAGTTAATAATTGTCTGACCCAATAATCTCTTATGCCACAGTTTTAATCATTGTAAGTGCAGTTTCAGACTTACTGTCAAAGGTCTGGACTCCCCAATATACCAAACTACCTCTGGGCAAGTTGTCACACAGATCAGTCTTAGCTTAATGTGGTCGTTCACATTTATTGAAGCGCAATCATCACAACTGCAAGAAAAAAAGTGAATATATAACTATAACCTATTTTGATACCTGTAAGTCTTTCCAGCAGATTTCCTGTTTGGTCCATAAATTCTAAAACCAAAACTTTGTCAACTTATAGTTCATTCTTTTGTATTGCACTTTCAGAAGCAGTGGGGAGCACTAGAAGAAATTTATGTCACCCTCTACAAACAACGTGAGGAATAATTATTTTGAGAATATTTAAGCATTTATTGTAAATGGCTCCCTTTTACCTGATGGTGACATCTGTGAATTCCTTTGGAGCAACAGTGATGCACTTTGAAGTTGAAGCAAGGTTGACCCATTTCCTGAACCAGGTCGTTCTCCTCACAGTTAAAGCGTAGCTGAAATTATCAAAGGGATCTGGAAGGCAGTCTTTTGGGATAACATAAATTTTGTCCGTTGTTTTGTTTGTGCATTTGCAGTTTCCTTCTGTACGGAAAGAAGCAGAGGAAGAACTTTAAAGTAAGACAGTAAAGACATTACAGTGCTGCTGTTGTATAAAGCCAAACATCATGATTCACAGTGTCATTAAAGCGTATTTACATATTGGACAAAATAACATGAACACAATGCAACCCAGTAGAACCTCACCTCTAACTACAACCTCTGAAACTATCCTATCCAACTGAATCAACTCCTGTTTGACACAGTGAGTTAACATGCATTACTGTCCGAGCTATGATCAGGTTTTTGGAGGTTCTGTGCTTGTTGTTAACATTTAAACATCATATCCTGGCTTCAGAAATCTGGAATAGGTCGTATGCCGGTTTGAAGAAACCAGAATATTCTAGTTGGAGTACCAGAATACTCTGAAACCAGAAGACCTGAGGCAGGTTTCTGATCATCTTCATATATACAGGGAGCTGAATAACTAGGTTTGTCACATTCAATTTAAAATTCCTTTCCTGAATATGATTATGATTATGATCAAAATGAGGTCTTGAAACAGGACTGACAGTGCACATGGAAATGTTCTCACTGTCACAAACACTTAGCATTTGAAGCTTCACTGTCCTTAAAAGGTTACTGGTTTGGATTGTCTGTGTTATTCTATTTGGGTTCACCCCCTGTGATTACTTTAGTTATGGTTTAAAAACTAATTTAAAATTCTCAGTAGTGAATTCATAGTTGTACTTACTACACTTCCATTCAAATGTGAGTCCTTTGCTTGGTAATGATTCAGTTCCAGTCACGCTCAGTGTGACACTCTGAGTGTAGTCCACCACAGTGTCTGGAGTAGCAATTATTTTGAAGCCACTAGAGTCGTAGACACTCATATTACCTGTCTGTAGGTGAAGACAAATAATTGTGCTGTAACCAAATCATCACCTGTACAAATTAATAATTTTATGTCAAAATACATTTCAGAAGTAAACAGACTGCTATTGTGTGATGCTAATCTTCTACATACTGTGTTCCCATGTTCATCTGGTGAATGGTCAGAGTAATTCTGGCAAGCCTGAAGTATGTTCTCTAAGTCCACATCCGCATCAGAAGCAAAGAAGGCATTCATGGCTCGTACCTTCACCTTCAACAATCCTTTACCAAAAGTTTGAATTTAAGGGCATTGAGAAGATCACATTTATCACATACTATGGGTGACTGTTTTAATTGAATTACAGTACAGCTTAAGCTGTAAGTACCTTCGAGTGGGCTGGAGAATGTATAAGCTTGTAAGCTGCCATTGAGCATGTCTCTGGTCTCGGAGAGAGTGTCCCCAGCTCCAGTCAGAGTGAAGAGCAGCTCCACAGGGGCTCCTCGCTCTAACGATACACCAATGATGAGATCTTTAGAGTCTGGACACTTGTCCTCTGCTATCACAGAGGCCTGCAGGCCTTCAACAGGCTCCAGCAGACACAGCTCCAGATCAGTTGACACTGTGCGAGCTGTGACCCTGTTAGAGGCAGTTAGAGTCAGGGGTGGCAGCCATGTTCAAGCTTCTCCACCACACTTACACTCAGTGTAATGTTGTGGGGGGTGATCCCTCTGTCCACTGACGAGTTTGCAATGAAGTGGTCTTCGTGTTGAATTGAGTAGGAAACATTTGTACCTATTTACAGGAAAAAAAGGAATCAAATTATTCTGTATTTATGGAGAAGTGGTTTTTCAGAAGCATGTATCCACTACAGTGTGAGACCGACCCACCTGCCTCTACCATCACCTGGATCTGAACAGGCCTACCATGAAGTGCATTGCATTTAGTGCCATCTGTTGACATGTTCCCGCTATAGCACTTAAACACACCAAACTTTCCAACAGGCTCCTGAATGTTTATGGCTTTCTGAGCAGTAACATGCCAGTCACTGGTGGTGCACTCCACTCGAACCATGAAAACACCAGGACGGAGGAATCTGTGCATCACAGTGCTCTCCATCCTGTGATATAGAAAGAAAAGCTTAAATACAGTTAAATACAGTTATGTACATACATAAAGTTACATCAATCTATCTGTCTGGTTGAATGCAAAGTCCTGCTCACTCTACTGGGCTGTATGGCTCAGCAGTGTGGCCATCCCCAGCATTCAGTGTGCATGTGAGGTTTCCCTGAAAAGGATGAAGGAGCCATTCACCGTGATGGTGACATTATCAAAGACGGCCGCCAGCTTGCTCATCAACAAGTAGAGTCCTGAGAGGAAATCACACTGTTCATTGGAATCATGTAAACACTGCTCCAGTATACATTTCATCGCTAACATACTGCATCTAGGAGCCTGTTATAATAATTTTAACAGTGCATTTAATCTAAGCTCGCTCTGCTAATTACATCAGCGAGGTAATCATTTGACTGAGATGAAAGTCATCTTGCAAGTTTAGCTAGAGAGGCTTCATAGCTACATTTATTTTATTTTTAAGTTACCTTGTCCAATCTGCTCGTTCTAATAAGGATCTACAGTATTATTTTAAATAGTGGAAGTTAAAAGGACAAATTGTGCATCTGACCTTGTTTACAGCGGTACTCTACAGACAGGTAACTCCCCAGCGCAGGACATGGTTCACCAAAAGAGCTGAGATCAGCTGGAGCCTGGCAAGCCTGCTGTCCATGGCACTGGGCTGGATTGACACATATATCAATTAAATTACGAAATCTTGCAGATTATTTAGATTATATTTAAACAGCCTTGACAGTATTTTTACAAGTTTGAAAAGCATGAGACTGTTTAATTTTCATCATATTAAATGCTTTCTATAACCTTGTAATGATAGAGTCAGAGATCTCTTTAAAGAGGCGTATTAACACTAAGGAGAAACACCAGCTATTTTCTTAGTAGTTGCATGAATTCATCCAGCACAATACCTGTTACAGAATCTATAACATCTATCCAGCTGCACTCCTCCTGGGAGGATGTGGGCGAGGCTGTAAGTTTGGATCGGCAGTAGTGAATTGTTTTTCGACCATAGAAGCTGTCGTCTATATCTAAAACTTGACCAGAACCACATTGCAGTGTTGCATTTTGGCCGTCACATGCAATAGATCTCCCAGAATCTGAGGGAGAAAGTCAAGAATGATATTACAGGAATAAGGTTTACACATGTTTAATGCTTTATGTTGATTTATTTAGAAGTGCATACCAAACTGGCAAATGAAGTTGAGCTCCTGGCTACAGTTCCATGCAGCTTCCCACTGGAAGCCTGAATGTCTCAGGATATGTCCACAGGCTGCTTCTGCATCTGGCATGTTCACCCAGTTACTATAGCTGACATCTGAGCCATCCAGCCATGCTAAGGAACCTGGGAAATTACCAAAACATTACATTTAACCATTTAATTTAATCAAACTTCTATTTTAAAGTCTGCTATTCAGCAAAATGTCTCCAAAAGAAGATGTTATCACTCCAAATTTCAAGACAGGGTCATTCTCTAGATCTTTTCTATCTGGGAAGTTAATTGTTAAGATGCAATTTAGGGATCATAAAACAACAAAGCAACAGATTGAGCTGGTGACAGGGTAAACAAATTCTAAAGACTCATTCTCTGTGAAGGAAAATAAAGCCACGTTTGTAAATCAAGCCACTTGACAGCAAGCCTATTGACAAGTTTAAATGAATGAGAAATATCTCTCATCACACTGCTGCTTGAGGGAGATATCGAGATGTGCTAGTATTCTAACAAATGTCGGCAAACAAACACAATGCAGTGCTATACAATGGACCTGCAAGCTGCCTAATGAGATAGCAGCAGAGGTGATCGTTTTCATCTCTGACATTTTCACTCAATTATTAGATATAATCGTTGATCACAGATACATCGAATTAGTTGTTCATATGTGCAGTAAAGTACTTAAAATGGTAGTAAATTAAATGGTAGTTTTCAGAGACATTTACAAGCTTTGTAATTAATACTCATAGTACTTGTGATGCAGCTGCCCTATATCATAGCACTCAAATACATGTAAACTCCCTAAAATCTACACAGAAGCCTTTAGAGTCAGCGTCTACTCTGGTTCCCCTGTCCACATGCCCTCTCACCATCGATAGCAGCAGAGTCGAGCGTGAGGTTTGGAGCTGCAGGTGCCAGCCCGAGCCACCAGTCCCTCCCCGGCTCCAGGTGCTTTTGAAGGAACTGCTGTATTTCATCATTCAGGATGAAGGCTAGGTGTCCTCCGCCTTGCTCACACCATCCCTGAGCACTGAGGAAGGATCGCTGCAGACCCACAAACTCATAGCAAGAGCCATCAAAACCCTCCTGGTATTCTGGGCAGGGGAGAGCCTCTGTATCCTCCTCAGCACAGCAAGTCCAGCTGAGGAAGAGAACCATCAAGGTCAGTGTGGGGAAAGTGGTGCTTTCCATCTCTGCACTTGTACACTGTTGCGATTCTCTGGTAACATCATGTCTTTAAAGGGTACTGACGTCAGAAACTCAGCTTTGTCTTGTGCACAAACAAAGCTCAGGCTTGTAGTGAAAAGGCACTAGGGCCTACTGTCAACAGCCACTAATGGCTCCTCAGTCCTCAGCCTCCATTAATGTAGGGGTCTACAACCTGCAGAGTGAGATAAGCTTCTCGTTCAGACCTTCTTTTCATGAAAATGTCCATCTGAGCCAGACTGTCCCATGGGACTGTTTTTGTTCCAACTGATATGGAAGATTGAACTAAAAAACCTTAAAGTTGAATTGGTAGATTTACTTTTACACTATCATAGTAGGAATAGTGCAGGTATCACTAATAACATGACTGCATCCTGTGAGACAGGATAAAATAAAAGCTTAAATACATTTAGAGTTAATGATATGAATATCTATCTATCTATCTATGTAGTTGAATGTAAAGTCTTGCTCACTCTACTGGGCTGTGTGGCTCAGCAGTGTGGCCATCACCAGCATTCAATGCGCATGTGAGGTTTCCCTGAAAAGGAGGAAAGGAGCCATTTTGTAGAGATGGTGACATTATCAAAAACACCGACTGAGATGCAAGTCAACCTGAAAGTTTAGCTATCGAGGCTTCATAGCTCTATTGGCAAAGTAGACGGAAGGTCGTGGATAAGAAATTTAGTTCAGTCATGAAAAGAAGAACGGACATACATAGTCTGAGGGTGACAACATCAACCAAAACTTTGGCTAACTCCAAACTGTGAATTGCACATACCCTGTATAGTTGAACTCTGTAAGGCAATAAAACAATTAAATAAATATATTTGTAGTTAATATGGTTATAAATATATTGTCCAACCTGCTCCAGCTAATAATGATCTTTATTTTTAGAAAGGAAAGGGCTATGTATAGCGGAAGTAAAAAGAACAAATCTGACCATTTTATTTAGGTATGTCAGCTCCAGGGTTTTTCACAGAAGACATTTTGACTGAAGGAAAAGCACAGGTGTAAATAATACAATTAACGATTGTCTCCTCTGTCATGGTCATTAATGGGATATGGGACATGAATAGAAGACAGCCTTTGTTAATGTTATCAGTAACATGTGCTTTCCTACTGTGTGAAGTCAAAATGTCTTAAGGTCTATTGCGCATGACTGCTCACTGCAATCATTTACTACAATGTTTTGTTTATTTTGTTTCCCCTTCTGCATCTGAACAGCCACCCTGGGCACAAACTTTGCACATTTCTTCACATAATGAAGAAGACATTTTAACGGGAGCAAATACAAGCGTTGCAAGTAATTTGGGAGATATTATTAACAGTAACAGTTTTTAAAATTACAACCTTAGTCTCTCATCTCTCATGTTTATGTACATCCCATACATTATTGGATTTACAATAGCCTATAAATTTAAAGTCCCCTTACAGCATAGGCGTCATTTACACTGGGGACACTGGGGACATGTCCCCACCATGTTTTGAAAAAGCTGATTTTGTCCCGATCACTTTTTCAAATGTTAAAAATGTTCTGAAAAATATATTTGCACCAAGAAATGTTAACTAACAAATAAACACTTTGAGAAAGGTTTATTTGCACAATAAGAAAACATGCAATGCAATTTAAATATAGTAAAAATCAAATGTGCATTGTCCAAAAAAAGTAGCTGCTGATTACTGCATTATGTTCTGTTATATTTTTTATTTATGAATTGTCCCCTGCCAGCTGAATTTTTTGATTCCTTCTACATAAAAAAAAACATTTCCACCATACATTGGAGCAGAAACATATTATTATAGGAAATGAAGTGTTTAATTATCCATTTTTCTCGCTCATGTAGGCCTATTTCAGCATTTCATATTTCTTCAAAATAGTGTTAAAAATCTTCCTGTTCTCCTGTATCGTCATGTCTCGTGACCCAAATGTATCATCGCACCCCTCATCTGAGTCCTTATGTCCCCACCACTTTTTGACACAAAATGACGCCCTTGCCTTACAATGTTTCCTATAACGTATATCGGGTTTAAAAAGGTATTTTTTTAATTTTGAATTTATCTGAAAAAAACCCCAACATAATATTTTAATCAATCCAGTTTTTCTTTTTAGGTTATATTTAAATATGTATGTATGTATCATTATGCTATTTTTATTATAGAAAAAAAGGCGACCCGTGAAGTACCCGGATGTCTGACGTCATATCAGTGGGACGAAGCTGTCCGAGGACATTACTTGTTGAGTAACCGGTGAGGATTTTTAATAAACGTCCCATGATTAAACAAACGCCACAGCTTCATAATGTTGGCTTGTAGACGGAGCCTGACCGCCACTGCGACCTCTGCTCTCCGGACTCTCCTTAGTAATCAAGTAAATACACGTTGACTTTATTCTCGTACTGCAGTTCAGACGGTCCAGTCTGCGATGCTAACAGCAGTTTGCTAAACTTGACGCAGCTCTTCGCTTCTGCCTCCTCAGGTCGAGGTTGCTGGCCACGTGCAGAGATGCATGTCCACACAAACAGACGGAGAGGTCCGCATCGCAGCGGTGCTGAAGGAGAAGTTTCCCTTAGCCTCGTCGCTCAAAGTTGTGGATATATCAGGTAACTTAAATCTTTTTACATCAAGGACCCCTAAACTAACGCAAATTAGACCAAGAACCCCCATTTAATAAGATTTAGTCCTAGGGTCCCCCTGCTGATAGGATATTTGCTGAGATGTTTTATTACAGAAAGTGTATAAAACCCATGACCAAAATAGTCAGACATTATGTCAGTGTGCTACTTATGGATGGAATTATAACGTAATAAAGTGTTCCCTTTTTTGCTGGGAACCCACTCAAGGGTCCGGGGACCCCCCTTTGAGAACCACTGACTTAAACACATCTATCCGGTGACTGGCTGAATGAAGTTATAGGGATGGACTGCAAGTTTGTCCCAGCTCTTCACTGAAGCCATGACTAAATGAAATGTTAACTCCCAAGGCTCATTTTGTGTTTTCTGGCCGCACCATTCAGTCAAATCAAATGGATATATCCCAGATGTCCAATGCTTCTAAAATATCTAGACGTCGCATCATAGTGATTATTCTGCACATTTTATTGTTGTGTAGAAACCACATACACTTGGGAAATGACAGTGTTGTTTGTGTGATCCTGTGCTTTCAGGTGGTTGTGGGGCCATGTATGAGATCCATATAGAGTCCAGTGAGTTCAAAGGAAAAAGGACTGTTCAACAACACCAGTTAGTCAATCAGGTAAATCGTAAATTGTTTTTATTTTAATAATGATTTCATCCTATTTATTAATTTTACTAGAAAACATATACTTGCAAGGTACAAATTCAAGGTTGTTTATTAGTCATTGTTGCAGCCATAATAGGTTTATTTTGATTAAGTCACTAATATATAGTAAAACAAGCTGATTTGAATTTATATTATTCTTTCTGTTAAAATTGAGATCAAGAAATTTAATTATGGATTTTGATTTAGGAAACTTTGGAAATAACAATTGGCTAATGATTGCCTTGGCTCCTCCTCACTAGGTAACAGGTTTAATGAGGGGCTGGGTGGCAGCTTGGGAGTTACTTTGTTTGAGTTGGAGAGAGGAGGACTGAAACGATTAGTGACCGTATTGTAAGATATTTTGAAGAGTTTAAAGTTTCTGTTGAAAGTCAACCACGGAGAATTTATTGTTGATTTATTTGACGTAATAATTCTTGTATTAGAACAAAACAGAAGGATCTCTGCGAGTGCTTTTTACACACACGAGTCACTATCCTCCAAAAAGGCGTCTGAGGAACATAACAATAATTGAAAGAGATGCAAGGACAGTCATTATACAGCACAAGGCTGCATAATGAAACAGCAGATGATAGTATGAAAGTTTCATCTTCACAATGAACAGTCTGACATTTGGGAAACAGAGTCCATCTTGACCGTGTTTGTGCACCAAGCATCATCAATGTAAAACACAGAGTCCAGTTCCTCTCATCTTGCCAGAGTCTTGCGCTTACAGCTCGGAACATGGACCACCTGCCGAGTGCTTGATCCAGGATGTTGATAGGGCAGGTCTCTGTAACGATGTGGGCACAACAGTCTCTGGATTCTGTTGCTTGGTCAACATGAGTGCCATTTTGTCCAGACCGGCTCTTTAGGAGCAGAATTAAGTCCAAGCTGGGCCAGCATGGCTCCTCTCCTGGCTCTCTTTCCTCTCCTCTAAGTGATCACCGCAGCCGCCATGGCACCTGGTCCGGTTGTTTGGGCCGGGTGGATCATGGTCTGCTGCTCTTTAATCCAAAAAATTCCGTCTTCATCTTCCAAAGACTGTATTTATGTCAGAGGTAATGCATGTTTTGGCAATAAAGCCAGAAAAAACAGATAAAAAAACAAAAGGGTAGCGAAGTTTAAAGGGCCTACTGGCTGCTGCTTCTACAAGAACGCTTGTACTTGGGCTTGTTTGCTACGGTCTATGTCGACCACGCTTGTGAGATTCTTTTAGAAGATTATCTACTTATCTTTGGTGGACATGTTTATGAAAGACTTACACATGTTTGTGTTGTGTGTAAAAGTTTATTCATTGGCTGTTGTGTTTTATCCCCCACAGGCACTCAAGGATGAGATTCAAGGGATGCACGGACTGCGAATTTCACTGATGTTCCAAAACATTAGAAAAAGTCGTTCCACTCTTGACCCCGCAGCCTTTTCCTTTGCTCATCCTAAATCTTATGAATGTATAGTTTTAAAGATATTGTGTAGTAAATTAATTCCATGATAATTGTTAATGTGCCAGTGGCAGTATTGCAGAGGGACAATAAGTGGGTGAAATGTGTAAGAAATGTAAGATTACACTAAGTGATCTTTTTTTTTTCTTGTGAGATATCTTCTACTCTGAGATAATTTATAAATCCAATGAAGGCTATAATACGCACAAAATGACTTGGTTAAATGCTAAATGTCAGGTCATGTAGGTTCCTTCCAATGTGGGGTGTTCTCAGGGTTGATAGTGATGCTGGTGTAGTGGTAAGCAGTCGAGGAAGTATTAAACACAACCATCCTGAATATTGGAGAATTGTTACAGACGCTTGTTTTAATCTGGGGAAAAATCGGTTTGTGGAGCAATGCCATGGACACTGATCACAATTTGTGTTGATTACTGACCGCTGTATTATACATGGGCCTTGTATTAATGCTACCTATGTGTTGATAATACAATGAAAAACAGCTGTTTTCCCCCACACACTGCCCTCCTTTCCTTAAATGCCTGTGGACACTTTAGTGATTAAAAAACATTTTACAATCAAGTTTACAAACAAAATGCACATTGTAATACTAGAATCAGTTACAACATCTAGTTTAATTTAGTTTTATCTTGGTATGTAACAACCATGAGGTGCTTGGCCTCACTGTATTGGTTATTTAATTATAACTGTAGTAATGTTTGAGGGGGAAAAAAGAGTTAACACTTGCAAACTTGGAGCCTCAACAATACTTATTTTGCTCAACAAATAGTTGAGCAAAATTAAAGTTGGTGACCAAAGATATGTTCTGAGTGTTACAGCTTGACCGGTATATTGGCCAGCCTGATGAATCTGCTGACATAGAGGAGACTGGGTATGGTTCTAACATGAGGAGAATTGTAATAACAATAGAAATTATGTGATCACTTAAGAAGTTACCTACTTCCTCCCCAATCAGGCATGGTGGTCACCAAGGCTGGAAAACAGGCACATTCAGAATATATAGAGAAAAAACAGATTTTGAGGTCAGAAAGTATTTTTTTGACCAAGACTTTATTTTGTTTGGTATCTATACTATTGCAGATAAAATTGTTTGATTAATATGTAGTTTCTTAGGCAAAATGTGATGAATTTTTTCTTTCTAATTTCAAACCACTATGCTAATACAGCTAGCTAAACATTGGCTGACATGGGTGGGGTGGGTCGTTAACACTTTTTTAAAAACACAACACAGTCATCCCCTATGCATACAACTAGAGACTTTCTTGATTTTACAGAGTGCCCTTTACAGTCTGGGCCCACCA
>NW_024044381.1:0-4545 GCF_014851395.1 Micropterus salmoides | reverse complement strand
GATTCTGCGTCCCCAGGATACATCGCCCTGAGCGATAGTAACCTCTGCTGGGACCACAGGAGGATCTGACGCGCCAGTCTTCCAGAGGGCGCGAGCGCAGACCGCCCTGGTGATTCAGATAGGCACCACCGCTGTGTTGTTCTCCTCGGAATGAACCAGGACGTGGTGGCCTTGGGAGATCGGGCAGGAAACTCCTTAGAGCCTGGAACACCGCCAACATCTCGAGACAGTTGATATGCCACTCGATCGATGCACTGCCAGGATCCCCTTGCAAAGCGGCCGTCCATGACCGCGCCCCAGCCCGTGAGGGAGCGTCTGTTGAAAGAACCAGCCGGCGACAAGACCCTCCCAGCACGGGCCCCTGGACAGGAACCAATTCCTTCCAAACTGATAGGGAACGAAGACACTTGCGCGTAACCCAAACCAGACAGAGATTCCCCTCGGGGAAAAACCCTTGTTCCTTAGCCACCACTGCAGGGGTCTCATGTGCAGCAGTCCAGTGGTATTACGCTGGACGCAGCTGCCAGGAGACCCAACACTTCGTTGAAAGTGTTTCATAGTGATGGCGTGGCCTAACTTCACCCCTTTCACGGCAGCAATATGGTGCGACACGTGCGGAGACAATTGTGCCCGCATCGTTGTCGAATCCCATGCAACCCCTAGGAACGTAGCCCTTGGGTGGGCGCCAGCACACTCTTCTTTGCGTTGAGCCTCAGCCCTAACGCCGCAGACGAGCAGAACGACATCGCGTCTGCCGAACCCCAACTCTCGAGACTGGGCTAGGATGAGCCAGTCGTCGATGAAGTTGAAATCCGGATGCCCTGGAGCCTCAGCGGGGCCAGTGCTGCATCCATACACTTGGTGAATGTGCTAGGGGATGTGCCAGGCCGAATGAAGAACCTGATACTGGTAAGCCACACCCCCGAAGGCAAACCTCAGGACTTCCTGTGAGAAGGACGGATGGAGACCTGGAATAGGCGTCCTTTAGATCTATCGTGACGAACCAATCCTCAGATTGGATGTGCGTCACGGTGGCGGGGATGATGACATCTTTAACCTGAATCTCCTCAGAGACCGGTTAGAACCCGCAGATCCAAAATAGGGCACGCAGCCCTCCGTCCTTCTTGGGGACTATGAAGTACCTCTGTAGAACCGGCGTCTCTGTCTGGGGGGGAGACACGTTCCACGGCCCCTTTCCTCAGCAGAGTAAAAACTTCCGTCCCAACACCGGACCTTGCTCCGGGCGGACCACAGTCCAAACCACCCCCTCTCTTCTGTGAATTTGGAGGCGGGTTTTGAACTGTAGTCGACCCATCTATGGCAGTGCGCAGGACCCGCGGAGAAATGTTCGTCCTCCGCCAAGCGTCTGCAAAGTCTGCCAACGGAACCAGCCCCTCGGGGCTGGTGGTCGGTGTCTCGTGTGATCTTCTGGTGGACCCCTGAAGCCCAGAACGGCAGGGAGAGCCGCCGAAGATCCACGTGATGAGTCGGGATGCGTCCGCCTGCAGACCCTCGGGGCAGCAGTACGGCGCGCCGATGGTGGCAGGTGCGTCCTGAACGTGTAAACGCGGGATAACATCACCTGTTGCCACGGCGGAGGGACCTCGGTCGGCCTCTGGGGGGGTGGGGGGGTGCGGAGGGGAGAAAGACTCCCCTACCCCGGTCTACCCTGAGCTCCGTCGGGCACTGGATGACGGTCCTCAGATTGCGTCTCTCAGACAGCTGAGGGTGGAGCGCCGTCTCGCTGCCCCAGCTCCTCGGGGGCCCCCGAGAAGCGACACTCGCTTCCCTCCTCTCCGTAGGAGCTCGTAGAGGGAAGGGACCTACGCCTGGCAGCCTCAGCTGCCTTGGGTCCAGACCGGCGAGGGAGGTACTGGCGGAACGCTTCGCACTGCTCTAACGCTTCGTGGTTCTGCGAAGCTCTGCCAGATCTTCCTCGGAGGGACCCCCCCTCTGAACCATCTCCTGTAGCAGGTTGGCTTGGTAGGCTTGAAGCACCGTGGTGTGCAAGCTCGACCTGCCTGGCGCCCTGCCATGTACGCCTTCCCCACGAGCGTGGATTGGTGCGACATGGTTTGGATGGTAACGCCGGCTTCTCCAGGGAGGACGCAAGTCGAGGGAGAGATAGCTCGCAAGCTCATCCTCCACCCGAGGCATCCTCCCATAACCACGGTCCCTAACCCCCATCACATTACTGTAGTTCAGTGATCGGGTGTGGAAAGCCATGTAGAGAAGGGTCTGCCCCATGATTTACTCAGTTCTCATGTAAATCAGGAAAGAATGGCAGAGACCGGCGTGGAGGTGCGTGTGGTGCTTAAGAAACCTTTCATCAAGCTACCACTAGCCTGTGGTGTCTGCTCCTCCCGTGGCCAGTTGATGTTGAGCTTAGCACGGCTCTAGTCACCACCTCGCAGCACGTCATAGTCGGGCGCGGCCAGATGACGCCGCCCCGACACCCGAAGTCATCGTCCACTGCGCTGAGCACGTCCGCCTCCTCGGAGTCGGATTGCTGCAGCGTCTCCGGATCCAAACCGCGAGCGGAGAAGCCGAGAACGGGCTCCCGAACGAGGAAAGGAAGCGTCGGAGCCAGCGGATGAAGGTCGGGAAAAAGCCTCAGCCGTCCCGAAATCCTCCGACAGATCACGCTGTGAACCCATGAGTGAAGCCACCGGGCCGCCTCAGCAGCCGCAGGGCCCGCGCCACGGGGAAAACACATCCGGCCATCCTCGGAAAGAGAGCCATGCTGTACCTCAGTACCCGCACGGAAAGGGCTTCGCAACGGGCGCAGGCAGCCCCCTCGAGAGCTGCCCGTGCGTGCTCCATCCCCAAACATGAGACACACATCTCATGAGAAACTCCATCCGTGATGTACCGAGGGCAAGAAAAACACACCTTCTGTACATCTGGTTGCCGGACATGCTGGTAGACTTCTTCTTCAGGTAACATACTGCTTGTAGGACTGGAGCTTTCTTCAAACACATACAGAGCGCCTGCTGAATAAAAAACTAATGATGAGTGTGTACAGGTGTGCTTTATACTCCTCCGGTTATTCCTCACACCTACCATTCTAGCAACAGGCCAATAGGATTGGAGTGATTTCATTCACGTTCAGACCTGCTTCGCCTAGAGGCGTTCCCATAGTGTCGTAACCGACGCAGTTCGAGTTCCCTCGAAGGGGAACTCTGAGTTGAGCTCCAAATG
Source organism: Micropterus salmoides (assembly GCF_014851395.1). Lineage (NCBI taxonomy): Eukaryota > Metazoa > Chordata > Actinopteri > Centrarchiformes > Centrarchidae > Micropterus > Micropterus salmoides. Next base: position 1,344 of record NW_024044381.1, on the reverse strand, counting down.
GCTTCAAACTTACCCAGAAGACTCACAGAGAAAACACCATGAAGAATCTTGAATCTCAACCTTCTGCCGCCTTTCCCAAGCTAGTTTCTTTCAGGGGCCACATAGGGGCCCCAAATCACAACAGCTCAAATCAGCGTCCCACACACATCATACAGTTGTATTTTGGTATTAAACTCAACTAGAACTTATTAGGTGGCTGTTAGCTCATAAAGTCCACAAAAGGAGCTTTACACATCGCTTAGGCTTGAGAAGCAAGAGAGTCCTGTTCAGTGAAATAGGGTGTATCAAATTGGTATTTCTTGTTGTAAAGAAGAAATCTGGTGAAACACTCTGCCCTGTGACTGATCTGTGTAAAACAATAGAAAGTGAGTTAAATTTGACTCCAAAGTACAACAGGTCACTGGAAGCCATCAACTCAGTGCGTACAGGCTAAAACAGCCTGCTTCTACCTTTTAGAGGCTTTCATGTAGATCTCTACATGAGTCCTGTTCAGTGAAATGGGTGTATCAAATTGATATTTTTGTTGTAACGAAGAGATCTGGTGAAACACTCTTTCCTGTGACTGATCTGTGTAAACAACAGAAAGTGAGTTAAATTTGACTCCAAAGTCCAACAGGTCACTGGAAGCCATCAACTCCGTGTGTAAAGGGTAAAACAGCCTGCTTCTACCTTTTAGAGGCTTTCATGTAGAAATCTCTGAGTCTAGCTCCAAATGGCTTCAAACTTACATAGAAGACTCACGAGACAACACCATGAAGAATCTTGAATCTCAACCTTCTGCCGCCTTTCCCAAGCTAGTTTCTTTCAGGGGCCACATAGGGGCCCCAAATCACAACAGCTCAAATCAGCGTCCCACACCCATCATACAGTTGTATTTTGGTATTAAAACTCCATTTAGAACTTATTAGGTGGCTGTTAGCTCATAAAGTCCACAAAAGGAGCTTTACACACTCGCTTAGGCTTGAGAAGCAAGAGAGTCCTGTTTAGTGAAATATGGGTGTATCAAATTGGTATTTCTTGTTGTAAAGAAGAAATCTGGTGAAACACTCTGCCCTGTGACTGATCTGTGTAAAACAATAGAAAGTGAGTTAAATTTGACTCCAAAGTACAACAGGTCACTGGAAGCCATCAACTCAGTGTGTACAGGCTAAAACAGCTTGCTTCTACCTTTTAGAGGCTTTCATGTAGAAATCTCTACATGAGTCCTGTTCAGTGAAATATGGGTGTATCAAATTGGTATTTCTGTTGTAAAGAAGAAATCTGGTGAAACACTCTGCCCTGTGACTGATCTGTGTAATCAATAGAAAGTGAGTTAAATTTGACTCCAAAATCCAACAGGTCACT
>NW_024044380.1:0-21032 GCF_014851395.1 Micropterus salmoides | reverse complement strand
GTCCACAGAAAGTGAAAAACACCTCCCAACTCCACATTTCACCTTATAAAAGCCACAAAGGTGCATTACTCTGCGCTGGTTCAAAAAATTGGACTCCACGGGTCCTGTAGCTGTTGATTCATTTATCTTTAATTCAGGCCGACTTGGTCCTGCTTCACTCTGCCTTGTTGCAACGTTTCGGAGGGCGGCTTGTCCTTCATCAGGCATGACAGAGTGGTCCCTTTAAATGTCCTTTCCTAGGTTTCTTTAATTTGGTTCAAAAACGGTAAGTATTTTCCTTTTTCTAGTTTGAGGTAAGTGTTTCTTGTTGTTCTCTTCAGCTTGAGGCCATTAATCAGAATAATATCTAATTTTGCAATCTGCACCCTATTGGGTGTGACGATTAAAATCCAATTCACTTCTAGCCTTCTCCTGCTTGAGAATTTTAAATTTCCAGTGGGTCACAATAATCATGATGTTAAGTTTAGGTGTTGCAGCTAGGTAAGGATGTCCTCACTCACCAGGGAAAGCTCCAGAATGACACACGGCGCTGGTGGTTAGGAGGAGGGGAAAAGTACTGGCTAACGACTACGTAGCTTAGCGTTAGCCAGATGGTGCACGGTCCTGTGATGTGCCTTCAGAGTCCACAGAAAGTGAAAAACACCTCCCAACTCCACATTTCACCTTATAAAAGCCACAAAGGTGCATTACCTCTGCGCTGGTTCAAAAAATTGGACTCCACGGGTCCTGTAGCTGTTGATTCATTATCTTTAATTCAGGCCGACTTGGTCCTGCTTCACTCTGCCTTGTTGCAACGTTTCGGAGGGCGGCTTGTCCTTCATCAGGCATGACAGAGTGGTCCCTTTAAATGTCCTTTTCCTTAGGTTTCTCTTTAATTTGGTTCAAAAACGGTAAGTATTTCCTTTTTCTAGTTTGAGGTAAGTGTTTCTTGTTGTTCTCTTCAGCTTGAGGCCATTAATCAGAATAATATCTGCTAATTTGCAATCTGCACCCTATTTGGGTGTCTGACGATTAAAATCCAATTCACTTCTTAGCCTTCTCCTGCTTGAGAATTTTAAATTTCCAGTGGGTCACAATAATCATGATGTTAAGTTTAGGTGTTGCAGCTAGGTAAGGATGTCCTCACTCACCAGGGAAAGCTCCAGAATGACACACACGGCGCTGGTGGTTAGGAGGAGGGGAAAAGTACTGGCTAACGACTTACGTAGCTTAGCGTTAGCCAGACTGGTGCACGGTCCTGTGATGTGCCTTCAGAGTCCACAGAAAGTGAAAAACCTCCCAACTCCACATTTCACCTTATAAAAGCCACAAAGGTGCATTACCTCTGCGCTGGTTCAAAAAATTGGACTCCACGGGTCCTGTAGCTGTTGATTCTTATCTTTAATTCAGGCCGACTTGGTCCTGCTTCACTCTGCCTTGTTGCAACGTTTCGGAGGGCGGCTTGTCCTTCATCAGGCATGACAGAGTGGTCCTTTAAATGTCCTTTTCCTTAGGTTTCTCTTAATTTGGTTCAAAAACGGTAAGTATTTTCCTTTTTTCTAGTTTGAGGTAAGTGTTTTCGTTGTTCTCTTCAGCTTGAGGCCATTAATCAGAAAATATCTGCTAATTTTGCAATCTGCACCCTATTTGGGTGTCTGACGATTAAAATCCAATTCACTTCTTAGCTTCTCCTGCTTGAGAATTTTAAATTTCCAGTGGGTCACAATAATCACTGATGTTAAGTTTAGGTGTTGCAGCTAGGTAAGGATGTCCTCACTCACCAGGGAAAGCTCCAGAATGACACACACGGCGCTGGCTGGTTAGGAGGAGGGGAAAAGTACTGGCTAACGACTTACGTAGCTTAGCGTTAGCCAGACTGGTGCACGGTCCTGTGATGTGCCTTCAGAGTCCACAGAAAGTGAAAAACACCCCCAACTCCACATTTCACCTTATAAAAGCCACAAAGGTGCATTACCTCTGCGGTTCAAAAAATTGGACTCCACGGGTCCTGTAGCTGTTGATTCATTTATCTTTAATTCAGGCCGACTTGGTCCTGCTTCACTCTGCCTTGTTGCAACGTTTCGGAGGGCGGCTTGTCCTTCATCAGGCATGACAGAGTGGTCCCTTTAAATGTCCTTTTCCTTAGGTTTCTCTTTAATTTGGTTCAAAAACGGTAAGTATTTTCCTTTTTCTAGTTTGAGGTAAGTGTTTCTTGTTGTTCTCTTCAGCTTGAGGCCATTAATCAGAATAATATCTGCTAATTTGCAATCTGCACCCTATTTGGGTGTCTGACGATTAAAATCCAATTCACTTCTTAGCCTTCTCCTGCTTGAGAATTTTAAATTTCCAGTGGGTCACAATAATCACTGATGTTAAGTTTAGGTGTTGCAGCTAGGTAAGGATGTCCTCACTCACCAGGGAAAGCTCCAGAATGACACACACGGCGCTGGCTGGTTAGGAGGAGGGGAAAAGTACTGGCTAACGACTTACGTAGCTTAGCGTTAGCCAGACTGGTGCACGGTCCTGTGATGTGCCTTCAGAGTCCACAGAAAGTGAAAAAACACCTCCCAACTCCACATTTCACCTTATAAAGCCACAAAGGTGCATTACCTCTGCGCTGGTTCAAAAAATTGGACTCCACGGGTCCTGTAGCTGTTGATTCATTTATCTTTAATTCAGGCCGACTTGGTCCTGCTTCACTCTGCCTTGTTGCAACGTTTCGGAGGGCGGCTTGTCCTCATCAGGCATGACAGAGTGGTCCCTTTAAATGTCCTTTCCTTAGGTTTCTTTAATTTGGTTCAAAAACGGTAAGTATTTCCTTTTTTCTAGTTTGAGGTAAGGTTTTCTTGTTGTTCTCTTCAGCTTGAGGCCATTAATCAGAATAATATCTGCTAATTTTGCAATCTGCACCCTATTTGGGTGTCTGACGATTAAAATCCAATTCACTTCTTAGCCTTCCTGCTTGAGAATTTTAAATTTCCAGTGGGTCACAATAATCACTGATGTAAGTTTAGGTGTTGCAGCTAGGTAAGGATGTCCTCACTCACCAGGGAAAGCTCCAGAATGACACACACGGCGCTGGCTGGTTAGGAGGAGGGGAAAAGTACTGGCTAACGACTTACGTAGCTTAGCGTTAGCCAGACTGGTGCACGGTCCTGTGATGTGCCTTCAGAGTCCACAGAAAGTGAAAAACACCTCCCAATCCACATTTCACCTTATAAAAGCCACAAAGGTGCATTACCTCTGCGCTGGTTCAAAAAATTGGACTCCACGGGTCCTGTAGCTGTTGATTCATTTATCTTTAATTCAGGCCGACTTGGTCCTGCTTCACTCTGCCTTGTTGCAACGTTTCGGAGGGCGGCTTGTCCTTCATCAGGCATGACAGAGTGGTCTTTAAATGTCCTTTTCCTTAGGTTTCCTTTAATTTGGTTCAAAAACGGTAAGTATTTTCCTTTTTCTAGTTGAGGTAAGTGTTTTCTTGTTGTTCTCTTCAGCTTGAGGCCTGTAATCAGAATAATATCTGCTAATTTGTAATCTGCACCTATTTGGGTGTCTGACGATTAAAATCCAATTCACTTCTTAGCCTTCTCCTGCTTGAGAATTTTAAATTTCCAGTGGGTCACAATAATCACTGATGTTAAGTTTAGGTGTTGCAGCTAGGTAAGGATGTCCTCACTCACCAGGGAAGCTCCAGAATGACACACACGGCGCTGGCTGGTTAGGAGGAGGGGAAAAGTACTGGCTAACGACTTACGTAGCTTAGCGTTAGCCAGACTGGTGCACGGTCCTGTGATGTGCCTTCAGAGCCCCAGAAAGTGAAAAACAATTCTTAATCTGCACATTTCACCTTATCCAAAAGCTCACAAAGGTTGCATTACCTTTAGGGGTTCAAAAAATGTCCTCACGGGTCCTGAAGCTCCTGATCCACACACACACACGGCTGGGGTTAGGGGAGGGGAAAAGTCCCGGCTAACGAGTGTTAGCCAGACTGGTGCACGGTCCTGTGATGTGCCTCAGAGTCCCCAGAAAGTGAAAAGCACCTCCAACTCCACATTTTCCCTTGTAGCAGACACAAAAGTGCATTACCTCTGCGCTGGTTCAAAAAATTGGACTCCACGGGTCCTGTAGTTATTGATTATTTTATCCTTAATTCAGGCCGACTTGGTCCTGCTTCACTCTGCCTTGTTGCAACGTTTCGGAGGGCGGCTTGTCCTTCATCAGGCATAACAGAGTGGTATCCTTAAATGTCCTTTTCCTTAGGTTTCCCTTTAATTTGGTTCCATCTTGAGGTAAGTGTTGTAATCTGCACCCTATTTGGGTGTCTGACGATTAAAATCCAATTTCTTAGCTCTTGCTTGAGGTTTCAATTTTATCCAGTGGGTCACAATAATTACTGATGTTAAGTTTAGGGGTTGCAGCTAGGGAAGGCTGTCCTCACTCTCCAGGGAAAGCTCCACAATGACACACACGGCACTGGCTGGTTAGGAGGAGGGGAAAAGTCCCGGCTAACGAGTGTTAGCCAGACTGGTGCACGGTCCTGTGATGTGCCTTCAGAGTCCCCAGAAAGTGAAAAGCACCTCCAAACTCCACATTTTCCCTTGTAGCAGACACAAAAGTGCATTACCTCTGCGCTGGTTCAAAAAATTGGACTCCACGGGTCCTGTAGTTATTGATATTTTATCCTTAATTCAGGCCGACTTGGTCCTGCTTCACTCTGCCTTGTTGCAACGTTTCGGAGGGCGGCTTGTCCTTCATCAGGCATAACAGAGTGGTATCCTTAAATGTCCTTTTCCTTAGGTTTCCCTTTAATTTGGTTCCATCTTGAGGTAAGTGTTGTAATCTGCACCCTATTTGGGTGTCTGACGATTAAAATCCAATTTCTTAGCTCTTGCTTGAGGTTTCAATTTTATCCAGTGGGTCACAATAATTACTGATGTTAAGTTTAGGGGTTGCAGCTAGGGAAGGCTGTCCTCACTCTCCAGGGAAAGCTCCACAATGACACACACGGCACTGGCTGGTTAGGAGGAGGGGAAAAGTCCCGGCTAACGAGTGTTAGCCAGACTGGTGCACGGTCCTGTGATGTGCCTTCAGAGTCCCCAGAAAGTGAAAAGCACCTCCAAACTCCACATTTTCCCTTGTAGCAGACACAAAAGTGCATTACCTCTGCGCTGGTTCAAAAAATTGGACTCCACGGGTCCTGTAGTTATTGATTATTTTATCCTTAATTCAGGCCGACTTGGTCCTGCTTCACTCTGCCTTGTTGCAACGTTTCGGAGGGCGGCTTGTCCTTCATCAGGCATAACAGAGTGGTATCCTTAAATGTCCTTTTCCTTAGGTTTCCCTTTAATTTGGTTCCATCTTGAGGTAAGTGTTGTAATCTGCACCCTATTTGGGTGTCTGACGATTAAAATCCAATTTCTTAGCTCTTGCTTGAGGTTTCAATTTTATCCAGTGGGTCACAATAATTACTGATGTTAAGTTTAGGGGTTGCAGCTAGGGAAGGCTGTCCTCACTCTCCAGGGAAAGCTCCACAATGACACACACGGCACTGGCTGGTTAGGAGGAGGGGAAAAGTCCCGGCTAACGAGTGTTAGCCAGACTGGTGCACGGTCCTGTGATGTGCCTTCAGAGTCCCCAGAAAGTGAAAAGCACCTCCAAACTCCACATTTTCCCTTGTAGCAGACACAAAAGTGCATTACCTCTGCGCTGGTTCAAAAAATTGGACTCCACGGGTCCTGTAGTTATTGATTATTTTATCCTTAATTCAGGCCGACTTGGTCCTGCTTCACTCTGCCTTGTTGCAACGTTTCGGAGGGCGGCTTGTCCTTCATCAGGCATAACAGAGTGGTATCCTTAAATGTCCTTTTCCTTAGGTTTCCCTTTAATTTGGTTCCATCTTGAGGTAAGTGTTGTAATCTGCACCCTATTTGGGTGTCTGACGATTAAAATCCAATTTCTTAGCTCTTGCTTGAGGTTTCAATTTTATCCAGTGGGTCACAATAATTACTGATGTTAAGTTTAGGGGTTGCAGCTAGGGAAGGCTGTCCTCACTCTCCAGGGAAAGCTCCACAATGACACACACGGCACTGGCTGGTTAGGAGGAGGGGAAAAGTCCCGGCTAACGAGTGTTAGCCAGACTGGTGCACGGTCCTGTGATGTGCCTTCAGAGTCCCCAGAAAGTGAAAAGCACCTCCAAACTCCACATTTTCCCTTGTAGCAGACACAAAAGTGCATTACCTCTGCGCTGGTTCAAAAAATTGGACTCCACGGGTCCTGTAGTTATTGATTATTTTATCCTTAATTCAGGCCGACTTGGTCCTGCTTCACTCTGCCTTGTTGCAACGTTTCGGAGGGCGGCTTGTCCTTCATCAGGCATAACAGAGTGGTATCCTTAAATGTCCTTTTCCTTAGGTTTCCCTTTAATTTGGTTCCATCTTGAGGTAAGTGTTGTAATCTGCACCCTATTTGGGTGTCTGACGATTAAAATCCAATTTCTTAGCTCTTGCTTGAGGTTTCAATTTTATCCAGTGGGTCACAATAATTACTGATGTTAAGTTTAGGGGTTGCAGCTAGGGAAGGCTGTCCTCACTCTCCAGGGAAAGCTCCACAATGACACACACGGCACTGGCTGGTTAGGAGGAGGGGAAAAGTCCCGGCTAACGAGTGTTAGCCAGACTGGTGCACGGTCCTGTGATGTGCCTTCAGAGTCCCCAGAAAGTGAAAAGCACCTCCAAACTCCACATTTTCCCTTGTAGCAGACACAAAAGTGCATTACCTCTGCGCTGGTTCAAAAAATTGGACTCCACGGGTCCTGTAGTTATTGATTATTTTATCCTTAATTCAGGCCGACTTGGTCCTGCTTCACTCTGCCTTGTTGCAACGTTTCGGAGGGCGGCTTGTCCTTCATCAGGCATAACAGAGTGGTATCCTTAAATGTCCTTTTCCTTAGGTTTCCCTTTAATTTGGTTCCATCTTGAGGTAAGTGTTGTAATCTGCACCCTATTTGGGTGTCTGACGATTAAAATCCAATTTCTTAGCTCTTGCTTGAGGTTTCAATTTTATCCAGTGGGTCACAATAATTACTGATGTTAAGTTTAGGGGTTGCAGCTAGGGAAGGCTGTCCTCACTCTCCAGGGAAAGCTCCACAATGACACACACGGCACTGGCTGGTTAGGAGGAGGGGAAAAGTCCCGGCTAACGAGTGTTAGCCAGACTGGTGCACGGTCCTGTGATGTGCCTTCAGAGTCCCCAGAAAGTGAAAAGCACCTCCAAACTCCACATTTTCCCTTGTAGCAGACACAAAAGTGCATTACCTCTGCGCTGGTTCAAAAAATTGGACTCCACGGGTCCTGTAGTTATTGATTATTTTATCCTTAATTCAGGCCGACTTGGTCCTGCTTCACTCTGCCTTGTTGCAACGTTTCGGAGGGCGGCTTGTCCTTCATCAGGCATAACAGAGTGGTATCCTTAAATGTCCTTTTCCTTAGGTTTCCCTTTAATTTGGTTCCATCTTGAGGTAAGTGTTGTAATCTGCACCCTATTTGGGTGTCTGACGATTAAAATCCAATTTCTTAGCTCTTGCTTGAGGTTTCAATTTTATCCAGTGGGTCACAATAATTACTGATGTTAAGTTTAGGGGTTGCAGCTAGGGAAGGCTGTCCTCACTCTCCAGGGAAAGCTCCACAATGACACACACGGCACTGGCTGGTTAGGAGGAGGGGAAAAGTCCCGGCTAACGAGTGTTAGCCAGACTGGTGCACGGTCCTGTGATGTGCCTTCAGAGTCCCCAGAAAGTGAAAAGCACCTCCAAACTCCACATTTTCCCTTGTAGCAGACACAAAAGTGCATTACCTCTGCGCTGGTTCAAAAAATTGGACTCCACGGGTCCTGTAGTTATTGATTATTTTATCCTTAATTCAGGCCGACTTGGTCCTGCTTCACTCTGCCTTGTTGCAACGTTTCGGAGGGCGGCTTGTCCTTCATCAGGCATAACAGAGTGGTATCCTTAAATGTCCTTTTCCTTAGGTTTCCCTTTAATTTGGTTCCATCTTGAGGTAAGTGTTGTAATCTGCACCCTATTTGGGTGTCTGACGATTAAAATCCAATTTCTTAGCTCTTGCTTGAGGTTTCAATTTTATCCAGTGGGTCACAATAATTACTGATGTTAAGTTTAGGGGTTGCAGCTAGGGAAGGCTGTCCTCACTCTCCAGGGAAAGCTCCACAATGACACACACGGCACTGGCTGGTTAGGAGGAGGGGAAAAGTCCCGGCTAACGAGTGTTAGCCAGACTGGTGCACGGTCCTGTGATGTGCCTTCAGAGTCCCCAGAAAGTGAAAAGCACCTCCAAACTCCACATTTTCCCTTGTAGCAGACACAAAAGTGCATTACCTCTGCGCTGGTTCAAAAAATTGGACTCCACGGGTCCTGTAGTTATTGATTATTTTATCCTTAATTCAGGCCGACTTGGTCCTGCTTCACTCTGCCTTGTTGCAACGTTTCGGAGGGCGGCTTGTCCTTCATCAGGCATAACAGAGTGGTATCCTTAAATGTCCTTTTCCTTAGGTTTCCCTTTAATTTGGTTCCATCTTGAGGTAAGTGTTGTAATCTGCACCCTATTTGGGTGTCTGACGATTAAAATCCAATTTCTTAGCTCTTGCTTGAGGTTTCAATTTTATCCAGTGGGTCACAATAATTACTGATGTTAAGTTTAGGGGTTGCAGCTAGGGAAGGCTGTCCTCACTCTCCAGGGAAAGCTCCACAATGACACACACGGCACTGGCTGGTTAGGAGGAGGGGAAAAGTCCCGGCTAACGAGTGTTAGCCAGACTGGTGCACGGTCCTGTGATGTGCCTTCAGAGTCCCCAGAAAGTGAAAAGCACCTCCAAACTCCACATTTTCCCTTGTAGCAGACACAAAAGTGCATTACCTCTGCGCTGGTTCAAAAAATTGGACTCCACGGGTCCTGTAGTTATTGATTATTTTATCCTTAATTCAGGCCGACTTGGTCCTGCTTCACTCTGCCTTGTTGCAACGTTTCGGAGGGCGGCTTGTCCTTCATCAGGCATAACAGAGTGGTATCCTTAAATGTCCTTTTCCTTAGGTTTCCCTTTAATTTGGTTCCATCTTGAGGTAAGTGTTGTAATCTGCACCCTATTTGGGTGTCTGACGATTAAAATCCAATTTCTTAGCTCTTGCTTGAGGTTTCAATTTTATCCAGTGGGTCACAATAATTACTGATGTTAAGTTTAGGGGTTGCAGCTAGGGAAGGCTGTCCTCACTCTCCAGGGAAAGCTCCACAATGACACACACGGCACTGGCTGGTTAGGAGGAGGGGAAAAGTCCCGGCTAACGAGTGTTAGCCAGACTGGTGCACGGTCCTGTGATGTGCCTTCAGAGTCCCCAGAAAGTGAAAAGCACCTCCAAACTCCACATTTTCCCTTGTAGCAGACACAAAAGTGCATTACCTCTGCGCTGGTTCAAAAAATTGGACTCCACGGGTCCTGTAGTTATTGATTATTTATCCTTAATTCAGGCCGACTTGGTCCTGCTTCACTCTGCCTTGTTGCAACGTTTCGGAGGGCGGCTTGTCCTTCATCAGGCATAACAGAGTGGTATCCTTAAATGTCCTTTTCCTTAGGTTTCCCTTTAATTTGGTTCCATCTTGAGGTAAGTGTTGTAATCTGCACCCTATTTGGGTGTCTGACGATTAAAATCCAATTTCTTAGCTCTTGCTTGAGGTTTCAATTTTATCCAGTGGGTCACAATAATTACTGATGTTAAGTTTAGGGGTTGCAGCTAGGGAAGGCTGTCCTCACTCTCCAGGGAAAGCTCCACAATGACACACGGCACTGGCTGGTTAGGAGGAGGGGAAAAGTCCCGGCTAACGAGTGAGTACGGCTAGACGTAGTAGCTAGCAGACTGGTGCACGGTCCTGTGATGTGCCTTCAGAGTCCACAGAAAGTGAAAACACCTCCAACTCCACATTTCACCTTATAAAAGCCACAAAAGTGCATTACCTCTGCGCTGGTTCAAAAAATTGGACTCCACGGGTCCTGTAGCTGTTGATTCATTTATTTAATTCAGGCCGACTTGGTCCTGCTTCACTCTGCCTTGTTGCAACGTTTCGGAGGCGGCTTGTCCTTCATCAGGCATGACAGAGTGGTCCCTTTAAATGTCCTTTTCCTTAGGTTTCTCTTTAATTTGGTTCAAAAACGGTAAGTATTTTCCTTTTTTAGTTTGAGGTAAGTGTTTTCTGTTGTTCTCTTCAGCTTGAGGCCATTAATCAGAATAATATCTGCTAATTTTGCAATCTGCACCCTATTTGGGTGTCTGACGATTAAAATCCAATTCACTCTTAGCCTTCTCCTGCTTGAGAATTTAAATTTCCAGTGGGTCACAATAATCACTGATGTTAAGTTTAGGTGTTGCAGCTAGGTAAGGATGTCTCACTCACCAGGGAAAGCTCCAGAATGACACACACGGCGCTGGCTGGTTAGGAGGAGGGGAAAAGTACTGGCTAACGACTACGTAGCTTAGCGTTAGCCAGACTGGTGCACGGTCCTGTGATGTGCCTTCAGAGTCCCAGAAAGTGAAAAACACCTCCCAACTCCACATTTCACCTTATAAAAGCCACAAAGGTGCATTACCTCTGCGCTGGTTCAAAAAATTGGACTCCACGGGTCCTGTAGCTGTTGATTCATTTATCTTAATTCAGGCCGACTTGGTCCTGCTTCACTCTGCCTTGTGCAACGTTTCGGAGGGCGGCTTGTCCTTCATCAGGCATGACAGAGTGGTCCTTTAAATGTCCTTTTCCTTAGGTTTCCTCTTTAATTTGGTTCAAAAACGGTAAGTATTTTCTGTTTTCTAGTTTGAGGTCAGTGTAAGGTTGTCTTCAGCTTGAGGAATTAATCAGAATACATGCTAAGGGTTGGTTAGGAGGAGGGGAAAAGTACTGGCTAACGACTTACGTAGCTTAGCGTTAGCCAGACTGGTGCACGGTCCTGTGATGTGCCTTCAGAGTCCACAGAAAGTGAAAAACACCTCCCAACTCCACATTTCACCTTATAAAAGCCACAAAGGTGCATTACCTCTGCGCTGGTTCAAAAAATTGGACTCCACGGGTCCTGTAGCTGTTGATTCATTTATCTTTAATTCAGGCCGACTTGGTCCTGCTTCACTCTGCCTTGTTGCAACGTTTCGGAGGGCGGCTTGTCCTTCATCAGGCATGACAGAGTGGTCCCTTTAAATGTCCTTTTCCTTAGGTTTCCCTTTAATTTGGTTCAAAAACGGTAAGTATTTTCCTTTTTTCTAGTTTGAGGTAAGTGTTTTCTTGTTGTTCTCTTCAGCTTGAGGCCATTAATCAGAATAATATCTGCTAATTTTGCAATCTGCACCCTATTTGGGTGTCTGACGATTAAAATCCAATTCACTTCTTAGCCTTCTCCTGCTTGAGAATTTTAAATTTCCAGTGGGTCACAATAATCACTGATGTTAAGTTTAGGTGTTGCAGCTAGGTAAGGATGTCCTCACTCACCAGGGAAAGCTCCAGAATGACACACACGGCGCTGGCTGGTTAGGAGGAGGGGAAAAGTACTGGCTAACGACTTACGTAGCTTAGCGTTAGCCAGACTGGTGCACGGTCCTGTGATGTGCCTTCAGAGTCCACAGAAAGTGAAAAACACCTCCCAACTCCACATTTCACCTTATAAAAGCCACAAAGGTGCATTACCTCTGCGCTGGTTCAAAAAATTGGACTCCACGGGTCCTGTAGCTGTTGATTCATTTATCTTTAATTCAGGCCGACTTGGTCCTGCTTCACTCTGCCTTGTTGCAACGTTTCGGAGGGCGGCTTGTCCTTCATCAGGCATGACAGAGTGGTCCCTTTAAATGTCCTTTTCCTTAGGTTTCCCTTTAATTTGGTTCAAAAACGGTAAGTATTTTCCTTTTTTCTAGTTTGAGGTAAGTGTTTTCTTGTTGTTCTCTTCAGCTTGAGGCCATTAATCAGAATAATATCTGCTAATTTTGCAATCTGCACCCTATTTGGGTGTCTGACGATTAAAATCCAATTCACTTCTTAGCCTTCTCCTGCTTGAGAATTTTAAATTTCCAGTGGGTCACAATAATCACTGATGTTAAGTTTAGGTGTTGCAGCTAGGTAAGGATGTCCTCACTCACCAGGGAAAGCTCCAGAATGACACACACGGCGCTGGCTGGTTAGGAGGAGGGGAAAAGTACTGGCTAACGACTTACGTAGCTTAGCGTTAGCCAGACTGGTGCACGGTCCTGTGATGTGCCTTCAGAGTCCCCAGAAAGTGAAAAACACCTCCCAACTCCACATTTCACCTTATAAAAGCCACAAAGGTGCATTACCTCTGCGCTGGTTCAAAAAATTGGACTCCACGGGTCCTGTAGCTGTTGATTCATTTATCTTTAATTCAGGCCGACTTGGTCCTGCTTCACTCTGCCTTGTTGCAACGTTTCGGAGGGCGGCTTGTCCTTCATCAGGCATGACAGAGTGGTCCCTTTAAATGTCCTTTTCCTTAGGTTTCCCTTTAATTTGGTTCAAAAACGGTAAGTATTTTCCTTTTTTCTAGTTTGAGGTAAGTGTTTTCTTGTTGTTCTCTTCAGCTTGAGGCCATTAATCAGAATAATATCTGCTAATTTTGCAATCTGCACCCTATTTGGGTGTCTGACGATTAAAATCCAATTCACTTCTTAGCCTTCTCCTGCTTGAGAATTTTAAATTTCCAGTGGGTCACAATAATCACTGATGTTAAGTTTAGGTGTTGCAGCTAGGTAAGGATGTCCTCACTCACCAGGGAAAGCTCCAGAATGACACACACGGCGCTGGCTGGTTAGGAGGAGGGGAAAAGTACTGGCTAACGACTTACGTAGCTTAGCGTTAGCCAGACTGGTGCACGGTCCTGTGATGTGCCTTCAGAGTCCCAGAAAGTGAAAAACACCTCCCAACTCCACATTTCACCTTATAAAAGCCACAAAGGTGCATTACCTCTGCGCTGGTTCAAAAAATTGGACTCCACGGGTCCTGTAGCTGTTGATTCATTTATCTTTAATTCAGGCCGACTTGGTCCTGCTTCACTCTGCCTTGTTGCAACGTTTCGGAGGGCGGCTTGTCCTTCATCAGGCATGACAGAGTGGTCCCTTTAAATGTCCTTTTCCTTAGGTTTCCCTTTAATTTGGTTCAAAAACGGTAAGTATTTTCCTTTTTTCTAGTTTGAGGTAAGTGTTTTCTTGTTGTTCTCTTCAGCTTGAGGCCATTAATCAGAATAATATCTGCTAATTTTGCAATCTGCACCCTATTTGGGTGTCTGACGATTAAAATCCAATTCACTTCTTAGCCTTCTCCTGCTTGAGAATTTTAAATTTCCAGTGGGTCACAATAATCACTGATGTTAAGTTTAGGTGTTGCAGCTAGGTAAGGATGTCCTCACTCACCAGGGAAAGCTCCAGAATGACACACACGGCGCTGGCTGGTTAGGAGGAGGGGAAAAGTACTGGCTAACGACTTACGTAGCTTAGCGTTAGCCAGACTGGTGCACGGTCCTGTGATGTGCCTTCAGAGTCCCCAGAAAGTGAAAAACACCTCCCAACTCCACATTTCACCTTATAAAAGCCACAAAGGTGCATTACCTCTGCGCTGGTTCAAAAAATTGGACTCCACGGGTCCTGTAGCTGTTGATTCATTTATCTTTAATTCAGGCCGACTTGGTCCTGCTTCACTCTGCCTTGTTGCAACGTTTCGGAGGGCGGCTTGTCCTTCATCAGGCATGACAGAGTGGTCCCTTTAAATGTCCTTTTCCTTAGGTTTCCCTTTAATTTGGTTCAAAAACGGTAAGTATTTTCCTTTTTTCTAGTTTGAGGTAAGTGTTTTCTTGTTGTTCTCTTCAGCTTGAGGCCATTAATCAGAATAATATCTGCTAATTTTGCAATCTGCACCCTATTTGGGTGTCTGACGATTAAAATCCAATTCACTTCTTAGCCTTCTCCTGCTTGAGAATTTTAAATTTCCAGTGGGTCACAATAATCACTGATGTTAAGTTTAGGTGTTGCAGCTAGGTAAGGATGTCCTCACTCACCAGGGAAAGCTCCAGAATGACACACACGGCGCTGGCTGGTTAGGAGGAGGGGAAAAGTACTGGCTAACGACTTACGTAGCTTAGCGTTAGCCAGACTGGTGCACGGTCCTGTGATGTGCCTTCAGAGTCCCCAGAAAGTGAAAAACACCTCCCAACTCCACATTTCACCTTATAAAAGCCACAAAGGTGCATTACCTCTGCGCTGGTTCAAAAAATTGGACTCCACGGGTCCTGTAGCTGTTGATTCATTTATCTTTAATTCAGGCCGACTTGGTCCTGCTTCACTCTGCCTTGTTGCAACGTTTCGGAGGGCGGCTTGTCCTTCATCAGGCATGACAGAGTGGTCCCTTTAAATGTCCTTTTCCTTAGGTTTCCCTTTAATTTGGTTCAAAAACGGTAAGTATTTTCCTTTTTTCTAGTTTGAGGTAAGTGTTTTCTTGTTGTTCTCTTCAGCTTGAGGCCATTAATCAGAATAATATCTGCTAATTTTGCAATCTGCACCCTATTTGGGTGTCTGACGATTAAAATCCAATTCACTTCTTAGCCTTCTCCTGCTTGAGAATTTTAAATTTCCAGTGGGTCACAATAATCACTGATGTTAAGTTTAGGTGTTGCAGCTAGGTAAGGATGTCCTCACTCACCAGGGAAAGCTCCAGAATGACACACACGGCGCTGGCTGGTTAGGAGGAGGGGAAAAGTACTGGCTAACGACTTACGTAGCTTAGCGTTAGCCAGACTGGTGCACGGTCCTGTGATGTGCCTTCAGAGTCCCCAGAAAGTGAAAAACACCTCCCAACTCCACATTTCACCTTATAAAAGCCACAAAGGTGCATTACCTCTGCGCTGGTTCAAAAAATTGGACTCCACGGGTCCTGTAGCTGTTGATTCATTTATCTTTAATTCAGGCCGACTTGGTCCTGCTTCACTCTGCCTTGTTGCAACGTTTCGGAGGGCGGCTTGTCCTTCATCAGGCATGACAGAGTGGTCCCTTTAAATGTCCTTTTCCTTAGGTTTCCCTTTAATTTGGTTCAAAAACGGTAAGTATTTTCCTTTTTTCTAGTTTGAGGTAAGTGTTTTCTTGTTGTTCTCTTCAGCTTGAGGCCATTAATCAGAATAATATCTGCTAATTTTGCAATCTGCACCCTATTTGGGTGTCTGACGATTAAAATCCAATTCACTTCTTAGCCTTCTCCTGCTTGAGAATTTTAAATTTCCAGTGGGTCACAATAATCACTGATGTTAAGTTTAGGTGTTGCAGCTAGGTAAGGATGTCCTCACTCACCAGGGAAAGCTCCAGAATGACACACACGGCGCTGGCTGGTTAGGAGGAGGGGAAAAGTACTGGCTAACGACTTACGTAGCTTAGCGTTAGCCAGACTGGTGCACGGTCCTGTGATGTGCCTTCAGAGTCCACAGAAAGTGAAAAACACCTCCCAACTCCACATTTCACCTTATAAAAGCCACAAAGGTGCATTACCTCTGCGCTGGTTCAAAAAATTGGACTCCACGGGTCCTGTAGCTGTTGATTCATTTATCTTTAATTCAGGCCGACTTGGTCCTGCTTCACTCTGCCTTGTTGCAACGTTTCGGAGGGCGGCTTGTCCTTCATCAGGCATGACAGAGTGGTCCCTTTAAATGTCCTTTTCCTTAGGTTTCCCTTTAATTTGGTTCAAAAACGGTAAGTATTTTCCTTTTTTCTAGTTTGAGGTAAGTGTTTTCTTGTTGTTCTCTTCAGCTTGAGGCCATTAATCAGAATAATATCTGCTAATTTTGCAATCTGCACCCTATTTGGGTGTCTGACGATTAAAATCCAATTCACTTCTTAGCCTTCTCCTGCTTGAGAATTTTAAATTTCCAGTGGGTCACAATAATCACTGATGTTAAGTTTAGGTGTTGCAGCTAGGTAAGGATGTCCTCACTCACCAGGGAAAGCTCCAGAATGACACACACGGCGCTGGCTGGTTAGGAGGAGGGGAAAAGTACTGGCTAACGACTTACGTAGCTTAGCGTTAGCCAGACTGGTGCACGGTCCTGTGATGTGCCTTCAGAGTCCACAGAAAGTGAAAAACACCTCCCAACTCCACATTTCACCTTATAAAAGCCACAAAGGTGCATTACCTCTGCGCTGGTTCAAAAAATTGGACTCCACGGGTCCTGTAGCTGTTGATTCATTTATCTTTAATTCAGGCCGACTTGGTCCTGCTTCACTCTGCCTTGTTGCAACGTTTCGGAGGGCGGCTTGTCCTTCATCAGGCATGACAGAGTGGTCCCTTTAAATGTCCTTTTCCTTAGGTTTCCCTTTAATTTGGTTCAAAAACGGTAAGTATTTTCCTTTTTTCTAGTTTGAGGTAAGTGTTTTCTTGTTGTTCTCTTCAGCTTGAGGCCATTAATCAGAATAATATCTGCTAATTTTGCAATCTGCACCCTATTTGGGTGTCTGACGATTAAAATCCAATTCACTTCTTAGCCTTCTCCTGCTTGAGAATTTTAAATTTCCAGTGGGTCACAATAATCACTGATGTTAAGTTTAGGTGTTGCAGCTAGGTAAGGATGTCCTCACTCACCAGGGAAAGCTCCAGAATGACACACACGGCGCTGGCTGGTTAGGAGGAGGGGAAAAGTACTGGCTAACGACTTACGTAGCTTAGCGTTAGCCAGACTGGTGCACGGTCCTGTGATGTGCCTTCAGAGTCCACAGAAAGTGAAAAACACCTCCCAACTCCACATTTCACCTTATAAAAGCCACAAAGGTGCATTACCTCTGCGCTGGTTCAAAAAATTGGACTCCACGGGTCCTGTAGCTGTTGATTCATTTATCTTTAATTCAGGCCGACTTGGTCCTGCTTCACTCTGCCTTGTTGCAACGTTTCGGAGGGCGGCTTGTCCTTCATCAGGCATGACAGAGTGGTCCCTTTAAATGTCCTTTTCCTTAGGTTTCCCTTTAATTTGGTTCAAAAACGGTAAGTATTTTCCTTTTTTCTAGTTTGAGGTAAGTGTTTTCTTGTTGTTCTCTTCAGCTTGAGGCCATTAATCAGAATAATATCTGCTAATTTTGCAATCTGCACCCTATTTGGGTGTCTGACGATTAAAATCCAATTCACTTCTTAGCCTTCTCCTGCTTGAGAATTTTAAATTTCCAGTGGGTCACAATAATCACTGATGTTAAGTTTAGGTGTTGCAGCTAGGTAAGGATGTCCTCACTCACCAGGGAAAGCTCCAGAATGACACACACGGCGCTGGCTGGTTAGGAGGAGGGGAAAAGTACTGGCTAACGACTTACGTAGCTTAGCGTTAGCCAGACTGGTGCACGGTCCTGTGATGTGCCTTCAGAGTCCACAGAAAGTGAAAAACACCTCCCAACTCCACATTTCACCTTATAAAAGCCACAAAGGTGCATTACCTCTGCGCTGGTTCAAAAAATTGGACTCCACGGGTCCTGTAGCTGTTGATTCATTTATCTTTAATTCAGGCCGACTTGGTCCTGCTTCACTCTGCCTTGTTGCAACGTTTCGGAGGGCGGCTTGTCCTTCATCAGGCATGACAGAGTGGTCCCTTTAAATGTCCTTTTCCTTAGGTTTCCCTTTAATTTGGTTCAAAAACGGTAAGTATTTTCCTTTTTTCTAGTTTGAGGTAAGTGTTTTCTTGTTGTTCTCTTCAGCTTGAGGCCATTAATCAGAATAATATCTGCTAATTTTGCAATCTGCACCCTATTTGGGTGTCTGACGATTAAAATCCAATTCACTTCTTAGCCTTCTCCTGCTTGAGAATTTTAAATTTCCAGTGGGTCACAATAATCACTGATGTTAAGTTTAGGTGTTGCAGCTAGGTAAGGATGTCCTCACTCACCAGGGAAAGCTCCAGAATGACACACACGGCGCTGGCTGGTTAGGAGGAGGGGAAAAGTACTGGCTAACGACTTACGTAGCTTAGCGTTAGCCAGACTGGTGCACGGTCCTGTGATGTGCCTTCAGAGTCCACAGAAAGTGAAAAACACCTCCCAACTCCACATTTCACCTTATAAAAGCCACAAAGGTGCATTACCTCTGCGCTGGTTCAAAAAATTGGACTCCACGGGTCCTGTAGCTGTTGATTCATTTATCTTTAATTCAGGCCGACTTGGTCCTGCTTCACTCTGCCTTGTTGCAACGTTTCGGAGGGCGGCTTGTCCTTCATCAGGCATGACAGAGTGGTCCCTTTAAATGTCCTTTTCCTTAGGTTTCCCTTTAATTTGGTTCAAAAACGGTAAGTATTTTCCTTTTTTCTAGTTTGAGGTAAGTGTTTTCTTGTTGTTCTCTTCAGCTTGAGGCCATTAATCAGAATAATATCTGCTAATTTTGCAATCTGCACCCTATTTGGGTGTCTGACGATTAAAATCCAATTCACTTCTTAGCCTTCTCCTGCTTGAGAATTTTAAATTTCCAGTGGGTCACAATAATCACTGATGTTAAGTTTAGGTGTTGCAGCTAGGTAAGGATGTCCTCACTCACCAGGGAAAGCTCCAGAATGACACACACGGCGCTGGCTGGTTAGGAGGAGGGGAAAAGTACTGGCTAACGACTTACGTAGCTTAGCGTTAGCCAGACTGGTGCACGGTCCTGTGATGTGCCTTCAGAGTCCACAGAAAGTGAAAAACACCTCCCAACTCCACATTTCACCTTATAAAAGCCACAAAGGTGCATTACCTCTGCGCTGGTTCAAAAAATTGGACTCCACGGGTCCTGTAGCTGTTGATTCATTTATCTTTAATTCAGGCCGACTTGGTCCTGCTTCACTCTGCCTTGTTGCAACGTTTCGGAGGGCGGCTTGTCCTTCATCAGGCATGACAGAGTGGTCCCTTTAAATGTCCTTTTCCTTAGGTTTCCCTTTAATTTGGTTCAAAAACGGTAAGTATTTTCCTTTTTTCTAGTTTGAGGTAAGTGTTTTCTTGTTGTTCTCTTCAGCTTGAGGCCATTAATCAGAATAATATCTGCTAATTTTGCAATCTGCACCCTATTTGGGTGTCTGACGATTAAAATCCAATTCACTTCTTAGCCTTCTCCTGCTTGAGAATTTTAAATTTCCAGTGGGTCACAATAATCACTGATGTTAAGTTTAGGTGTTGCAGCTAGGTAAGGATGTCCTCACTCACCAGGGAAAGCTCCAGAATGACACACACGGCGCTGGCTGGTTAGGAGGAGGGGAAAAGTACTGGCTAACGACTTACGTAGCTTAGCGTTAGCCAGACTGGTGCACGGTCCTGTGATGTGCCTTCAGAGTCCCCAGAAAGTGAAAAACACCTCCCAACTCCACATTTCACCTTATAAAAGCCACAAAGGTGCATTACCTCTGCGCTGGTTCAAAAAATTGGACTCCACGGGTCCTGTAGCTGTTGATTCATTTATCTTTAATTCAGGCCGACTTGGTCCTGCTTCACTCTGCCTTGTTGCAACGTTTCGGAGGGCGGCTTGTCCTTCATCAGGCATGACAGAGTGGTCCCTTTAAATGTCCTTTTCCTTAGGTTTCCCTTTAATTTGGTTCAAAAACGGTAAGTATTTTCCTTTTTTCTAGTTTGAGGTAAGTGTTTTCTTGTTGTTCTCTTCAGCTTGAGGCCATTAATCAGAATAATATCTGCTAATTTTGCAATCTGCACCCTATTTGGGTGTCTGACGATTAAAATCCAATTCACTTCTTAGCCTTCTCCTGCTTGAGAATTTTAAATTTCCAGTGGGTCACAATAATCACTGATGTTAAGTTTAGGTGTTGCAGCTAGGTAAGGATGTCCTCACTCACCAGGGAAAGCTCCAGAATGACACACACGGCGCTGGCTGGTTAGGAGGAGGGGAAAAGTACTGGCTAACGACTTACGTAGCTTAGCGTTAGCCAGACTGGTGCACGGTCCTGTGATGTGCCTTCAGAGTCCCCAGAAAGTGAAAAACACCTCCCAACTCCACATTTCACCTTATAAAAGCCACAAAGGTGCATTACCTCTGCGCTGGTTCAAAAAATTGGACTCCACGGGTCCTGTAGCTGTTGATTCATTTATCTTTAATTCAGGCCGACTTGGTCCTGCTTCACTCTGCCTTGTTGCAACGTTTCGGAGGGCGGCTTGTCCTTCATCAGGCATGACAGAGTGGTCCCTTTAAATGTCCTTTTCCTTAGGTTTCCCTTTAATTTGGTTCAAAAACGGTAAGTATTTTCCTTTTTTCTAGTTTGAGGTAAGTGTTTTCTTGTTGTTCTCTTCAGCTTGAGGCCATTAATCAGAATAATATCTGCTAATTTTGCAATCTGCACCCTATTTGGGTGTCTGACGATTAAAATCCAATTCACTTCTTAGCCTTCTCCTGCTTGAGAATTTTAAATTTCCAGTGGGTCACAATAATCACTGATGTTAAGTTTAGGTGTTGCAGCTAGGTAAGGATGTCCTCACTCACCAGGGAAAGCTCCAGAATGACACACACGGCGCTGGCTGGTTAGGAGGAGGGGAAAAGTACTGGCTAACGACTTACGTAGCTTAGCGTTAGCCAGACTGGTGCACGGTCCTGTGATGTGCCTTCAGAGTCCCCAGAAAGTGAAAAACACCTCCCAACTCCACATTTCACCTTATAAAAGCCACAAAGGTGCATTACCTCTGCGCTGGTTCAAAAAATTGGACTCCACGGGTCCTGTAGCTGTTGATTCATTTATCTTTAATTCAGGCCGACTTGGTCCTGCTTCACTCTGCCTTGTTGCAACGTTTCGGAGGGCGGCTTGTCCTTCATCAGGCATGACAGAGTGGTCCTTTAAATGTCCTTTTCCTTAGGTTTCCCTTTAATTTGGTTCAAAAACGGTAAGTATTTTCCTTTTTTCTAGTTGAGGTAAGTGTTTTCTTGTTGTTCTCTTCAGCTTGAGGCCATTAATCAGAATAATACTAATTTTGCAATCCAGTGGGTCACCACTATTTGGGTCCAGAATGACACCCACGGACTTAAAGTATCCAG
>NW_024044379.1:0-4963 GCF_014851395.1 Micropterus salmoides | reverse complement strand
CACAGGTCTCAGAAGGAGTGCAACAATTTTTTAATAACAAACATGAAATAAGTGGGATCTAGAAATGTTGTTACAGCAAAACAAAACAAGATATATATGCGATGTAATGTGGTGGGAGACAAATAAGATTCCAAGTAATGCTTCTCTATTTATATACTATTTAACTCCCACAGTGGTGGCTGACCCAGAGAGATAATACACAGAATGTCTTGCTGTGAGGTAATAGCGCTGACCTGGTCCGCTGTGCAGACTACAGTCATATGTCGGATACAGCGATTCTTCTCTTTCACCCATTACTGTTGTGAACAAGAACCAAACAAGCAAACCATAACAGTTTCTTTCCTTCTTACCTGTGTTTCAAAAATAACAATTAAAGGACCAGGATTTTTTCATTTTACTGCCCTATAGGCTAATTAACTTATTGGGAAATGAAGTTAGTGTTGCATGAATGTTTTATTTCCCAGATTTACAAAAACATTATGCAGTATTTGTGGGCTGTAGTGAAATACGTTACCACAAATAACCATAAATTTGCACACACAAAAAAGCATTCTTCACATTTCATTTTTGTTTTGATTGTGTAGATATGGCTTCTCCTAGCAGTCTGCTGTCTGAAGACCAGTTCCTGTGCTCCATCTGTCTGGATGTGTTCACTGATCCTGTCAGCACATCATGTGGACACAACTTCTGTAAAAACTGCATCACTGAACACTGGGATACCACTGACCAGTACCAGTGTCCCGCATGTGCAAAGCTTTTCCACATAAGACCTGAACTGCGGGTCAACACTTTCATCTCTCAGATGGTTTCTCAGTTCAAGTCAGCTCTGCAGGAAGCCAGCAGCAGCAGCAGCAGCAGCAGCAGCAGCTCGGATCAACAAGAGTCCAAACCAGGAGAAGTTCCCTGTGACGTCTGCACTGGAACCAAACTGAAGGCCCTGAAGTCCTGCCTGGTGTGTCTGGTCTCCTACTGTGAGACTCACCTGGAGCCTCATCTGACAGCTTCAGGCCTGAAAAGACATCAGCTGATCGACCCTGTGGAGAACCTGGAAGGCAGGATGTGTACGAAGCACAATAAACCTCTGGAGCTGTTCTGTAAGACCGACCAGACATGTGTCTGCATGCTCTGCACTGTTTTAGACCACAGGGCACATGAGTTTGTTCCTCTGAAGGAAGAATATGAAGGAAAGAAGGCCGAGCTGGGGAAGACAGAGGCTGAAATTCAGCAGATGATCCAGAAGAGACGACTAAAGATTCAGGAGATCAAACACTCGGTCACCTCTTCAGCAAGGAAGATGCAGACAGAGAGGTAGGAGAAGGTGTTCAGGTCTTCACTTCTCTGATGCAGTCTGTTGAGAGAGGCCTGAAGGAGCTCATCGACACCATCGAAGAGAAGCAGAGAACAACAGAGCAACAGGCTGAAGGCTTCATCAAAGAGCTGGAACAGGAAATCTCTGAGCTGATCAAGAGAAGGACTGAGGTGGAGCAGCTCTCACGCTCTGAAGACCACCTCCATCTTCTCCAGAGTGTCCAGTGCCTGAACATCCACCCTCCACCGACCAAGGACTGGACCAAGATCAGCGTCCATCCACCTTCATATGAGGGGACTGTGGTGAGAGCTGTGGCTCAGCTGGAGGAGACGCTCAGTAAAGAGATGAAGAAGCTGTTTGAGTCTGAGCTGAAGAGGGTCCAGCAGTATGCCATAAATGTGACTCTTGATCCTGATACAGCACATCCTGAACTCATCCTGTCTGATGATGGGAAACAAGTGAATCATGGTGACGTGAAGAAGAATCTTCTAGACAATCCAAAGAGATTTTCTGCCAGTCTCTGTGTTTTAGGAAAGCAGAGTTTCTCTTCTGGCAGATTTTACTTTGAGGTTCAGGTTAAAAAGACTGACTGGGATCTAGGAGTGGCCAGAGAGTCGATCAACAGGAAGGGGCTGGTCACACTTAGCCCCGATGAGGGTTACTGGACTATATGGTTGAAAAATGGAAATGAGTACAGAGCTCTTGATGACCCTCAGTCCATCTCTCTGAAGTCTCGGCCTCAGAAGGTGGGGGTGTTTGTGGATTATGAGGAGGGTCTGGTCTCCTTTTATGACGTAGATGCTGCAGCTCTTATCTACTCCTTTACTGGCTGCTGCTTCACTGAGAAACTCTTCCCATACTTCGATCCTGGGCTTAATGATGATGGTAAAAACTCTGCCCCTCTAATTATCTCTCGTGTCAATGACACTAAGTAGACTAAAAACTTTCCTTCTACAATACTTGGACTCATGATCAAGTCATGGGTTTGATGATTTCATCCTCAACTTGAAAAAATCCACTCAAATGTCCTTTGACTTTATTTGGTAATGAGACTAATGTCTTGAAAGACTTCCTCTTCCCTAGGCAAAACAGGAAGACTCTCAACCGGACCAACAGCACAAGAGGCAGAGAAGACTGTGGGCACAGTTGAGGTCATGGCATGATTTGTTATTATCATTTATATTCCAGCAAACATTTTGCTGGAAGCACAGCTGTACGGCATCACTGATGGCTTCATTAGTACTGAAATACAGCTACTAATTGTATTAGTCACACCTTCAAAATGTCAACAATAAGAAAGGTCTGTTACATTTAACTTTAGGTATTAACAAGAATACAATTCATAAATTAATATTCTGCATAGCTAATCAGCTATTTAGTGTGAACTAGCTACCATAATTTAAAAAGCTTCGTGCTCCACTAGCCTTGCTTCCACGTGTATTTTCAGATGGAGCTTTACTTTTATCAGCCTGTTTGAAACAGGACACTAGGGGTTTTCATTTCCAAGCTAAATGGAAAACGGTAAAACGCTAAACGGTGTTGACTGATGTTCTGGCTGGTAAAAGTTAATGTTTTTGAGTACTAAGAAAATAATAATTGTTTTTTTAAAATGATGTTTGCTTAAATTTAACTGACCAGAACAGCAGCATATTCATAGCAACTCCAAGGTTCATCATTTTATTGCCGAAACAGGTTTTATATGAATGAATATCACGTATATGACCACATACTGTATGTTTGCACTATTTGATTTGTTTATTGTTAAGTTCAGCTGCACTTGCTAAAGTCTTTCATATGTAATTGCACTACAATTTGGGGTTTGTTCTATATGTGTATTTATATATGTTACAATTGATAGTATTACTATTTCTCTACACCTATTAGATGAATTGGTATTAAAGTTTGTACAGACTGTCTTGGTTCGCAGAAGATGGATCCTACTGACTTTGGTGAACCAGAATTTTCCTCTGAAGCCATCACAAGGCTGATATTTGTGGTTGAAATATTGACAACTATTCAGTGGATTGCCATGAAATTTACAACAGATAGATCCCAAGAGGATACATTCTGACAACTTTGATGATCCTCTTTCTTTTCCTCAAGAGACACCAGAAGGTCAAAGTTTTCACTTATGTTGTGATACATAGTAACATCTACTAGACTGGCACAACATTTGGTACAGACATTCATGGTTTCCAGATGGTGTATCCTGCTGACAGTCTTGCTAATCATCAACATGTGAGCATTCACTGTAAGCATGTTGGTATGCTGCTGTTAGTATTTAGCTCAGATCTGCATGAAGAACAGCCTAACAGAGCAGCCAGCATGGTAGTAGACTCTTGTTATTTGATACACTAACCTCTATAGCTCTATAGAGTTCTTTACTTGGGCTTTTCATGGTTTATGAACTTTGGTTGCCTGCCCCATCCTGATAGTTTCACTCGTGTCTAGTTACCTTCCCCTGACTTCTTTACTTGGTCTTTGCTTGTTTTATGAACATTGGTTGTCTGCCCCACCCTGATTAGTTTCACTTGTGTCAATTTATTCTCCCCTCACTTCTTTACTTGGTCTGTGCCCGGTTTATGAACTTTGTTTGTCTGCCCCATCCTGATTAGTTTCACTTGTGTCTAGTTGACCTCCCCTCTATTATTTACTTGGACTTTACTCAGTTTATGAATTTCGGTTATCTGCCCGACCCTGATTAGTTTCACTTTTGTCTAGTTATCCTCACCTCAGTTCTTAATTTGGTCTTTTCCCAGTTTATGAACTTTGTTTGTCTGCCCCACCCTGATTAGTTTCACTTTTGTCTAGTTATCCTCCCCTCACTTCTTTACTTGGTCTTTGCCTGGTTTATGAACATTGGTTGTCTGCCCCACCCTGATTAGTTGTATTAGTGTAGTATTACAAAGGAAAGAGGGTTGGGTGTGCAGTCCTCTTAGTGAGGTATGTCAAAAAGATCAACAAACATTAAGAAAAAATAGTGTGTATTGAATGTACTGATTTGTAACTTTTGTCTGTAAGGTGAAAAGAATCCTTGTTGTTCATTTTTGAGGGTTTTTTGTGCCTTGACGCTAAGGCAAGTTTGAGAAACACGTTACGAGATACATACTTTATACAAGAGAAACAATAAAGGAAGGTAAAAAGCTGACCGTCTTGATTTTTGCTTGACCTGTAAGTTGTCTAATAAAAAACACTTAATCTAAATTTAAACCTGATTTTGCTAAGGAGCAAAGAAATGTTTTTTAGATAAAACTGTTTCACTTTCTAAATCTGTCAGCAGGCACAGAGAGCTTACAGGGGAGTGGAAAGTCACCAGTTTAGAAATAATTCACTGATCACAGCGTCAGGGGAAGTATACCTGGAGCTGCCCCTTCTCCCCTTTGCCATGATCCCTTATTGCTAATCTGAGTGAAACACATGCAAAAACTACGGCTAATTGCACAGATGAAAATATTTTCCTCCTCATAGGGAAGGAGAACATCTTTGCAGCGGTTCAAGGGAATATATATGTACCATCAACAACATGTCAGTTGACACGAAAGCTGGGGTAGTGGTTGCAAGTAGCAATTAAAATTTTTGTTGACAACTAAAGAAATGTGCTTATTTAAATCACTGTTTGTCATGGGTGTAGCTATTTTTCTGGTTCTAGCACTG
>NW_024044378.1:0-2390 GCF_014851395.1 Micropterus salmoides | reverse complement strand
CCCAGAATCTTCCACACAGAACCCTCCACACAGAACCCTCCACACAGAATCCTCCACACAGAACCCTCCATCCAGAACCCTCCACACAGAACCCTCCACACAGAACCCTCCACACACAACCCTCCACACAGAATCCTCCACCCAGAACCCTCCACCCAGAATCCTCCACACAGAACCCTCCACACAGAACCCTCCACACAGAATCCTCCACACAGAACCCTCCATCCAGAACCCTCCACACAGAATCCTCCACACAGAACCCTCCATCCAGAACCCTCCACACAGAACCCTCCACCCAGAATCCTCCATCCAGAACCCTCCACACAGAACCCTCCACCCAGAACCCTCCACACAGAACCCTCCACACAGAATCCTCCACACAGAATCCTCCACACAGAACCCTCCACACAGAACCCTCCATCCAGAACCCTCCACACAGAATCCTCCACACAGAATCCTCCACCCAAAACCCTCCACCCAGAATCTTCCACACAGAACCCTCCACACAGAATCCTCCACACAGAATCCTCCACACAGAACCCTCCACACAGAACCCTCCATCCAGAACCCTCCACACAGAACCCTCCACACAGAACCCTCCACACAGATCCTCCACCCAAAACCCTCCACCCAGAATCTTCCACACAGAACCCTCCACACAGAACCCTCCACACAGAATCCTCCACACAGAATCCTCCACACAGAACCCTCCATCCAGAACCCTCCACACAGAACCCTCCACCCAGAATCCTCCATCCAGAACCTCCACACAGAATCTTCCACCCAGAACCCTCCACCCAGAACTGTCCATCCAGAACCCCCACAGAATCTTCCACACAGAATCTTCCACCCAGAGCCCTCCACCCAGAACTGTCCATCCAGAACGGTTCATCCAGAAGTCTCCACACAGAATCCTCCACACAGAACCCTCCACACAGAATCCTCCACACAGAACCCTCCACCCAGAATCCTCCATCCAGAACCCTCCACCCAGAACCCTCCACACAGAATCCTCCACCAGAACCCTCCACACAGAACCCTCCACACAGAATCCTCCACACAGAACCCTCCACCCAGAATCCTCCATCCAGAACCCTCCACACAGAATCCTCCATCCAGAACCCTCCACACAGAATCTTACACCCAGAGCCCTCCACCCAGAACCGTCCATCCAGAACTCTCCACACAGAATCTTCCACCCAGAGCCCTCCACCCAGAACTGTCCATCCAGAACGGTTCATCCAGAACTCTCCACACAGAATCCTCCACCCAGAACTGTCCACCCAGAACTGTCCATCCAGAACTCTCCACACAGAATCCTCCACACAGAATCTTCCACCCAGAACTGTCCATCCAGAACGGTTCATCCAGAACTCTCCACACAGAATCCTCCACACAGAACCCTTCATCCAGAACCCTCCACATAGAACCCTCCATCCAGAACCCTCCACCCAGAAGTGTCAATACAGAACCCTCCACACAGAATCTTCAACCCAGAACGACAGCAGCCCCAGGAGGTCTACACCAGACCCCTTACTGCTCCTAGAGCGCTGCCAGGTGGCCCCTGAACCCCTTACTGCTCCAGTTTTCTGTTCGTGTCGAATACTGGGTATTGTAGTTTGTTTTGGGTTTTTATTCCAACAAGTTGCAGTGAGACAGGATGAACACAGATGAACTGCTCTGGACCTGGACTTCCTTTGGTCCCCGTCTTGTTTCCGTGATGTCATCAGCGTGGTGTCGTGTTGACCTTCCCGCTAACCTTTCTAACTCACCTGCATCAGGTGAGCTGATGTACAGTGTGTACAGCAGGAAGTCCAGCTCAGACCTGAATGTGTGTTGAAACCTGAGGAGGCTGTAGTCACACCTCATTCCCCTCTGGAACCAAGAGTAACCTGATCTGGGTCACCCGACACCTCCTCAACTCAGACCGGCCGCTTCCTCGCAGTCTGCTCGCCACCCTGTAGCATGGCGGATGCCGGGGCCTGGAGAACGCACCAGGATGGCCCCCGGATCCTCCAACCAGGACCAGGACCAGGACCTGGACAAGGATCAGGACCTGGACTGGGGCCTGGACCGGGACCAAACCGTGTGTGGATCTCTCTGATCGCAGGTGAGATTCTTACATTAAAGGACTAATCCAGGTTTTAAACGTCCACCTGAACCTGCAGTCTGATACTGCGTCTTAAAACTGGCCAATCAGGTGAGATTATTTCACCTGTTCCCAGTGCTGATGTTGGTTGAGCTCAGGTAGGACGACGTGAAGACAAAGTAAAAGTCCAGTGAATCGTCTTATTTGGAACAGGTGAGCAACTTTCACTGATCAGTTATTCATTAATTAATGCAGTGAGTGATCAGAAGATATTCAGACTGAGCCTTCAGTCGAAGTTCAG
>NW_024044377.1:0-7908 GCF_014851395.1 Micropterus salmoides | reverse complement strand
ACAGAGGTCAGAGTGCATCCACCTTCATATGATGGAACTGTGGTGAGAGCTGTGGCTCAGCTGGAGGAGACACTCAGTAACCAAATAAAGATGCTGTTTAAAGCTGAGCTGAAGAGAATCCAACGATATGCCATAAATGTGACTCTTGATCCTGATACAGCACATCCTACACTCATCCTGTCTGATGATGGGAAACAAGTCAGTCATGGATATGTGAAGAAGAATGTCCCAGACAATCCAGAGAGATTTTCAAATTCCATTTGTGTCTTAGGAAAGCAGAGTTTCTCTTCAGGCAGATTTTACTTTGAGGTTCAGGTTAAAGGAAAGACTAAATGGACTTTAGGAGTGGCCAGAGAGTCGATCAACAGGAAAGAGAACATCCAGCTGAGCCCTGAGGATGGTTACTGGACTATTTGGTTGAGAAATGGAAATGATTACAAAGCTCTGACTAACCCTCCAGTCCGTCTCTCTCTGAAGTCTCGGCTTCGGAAGGTGGGGGTGTTTGTGGATTATGAGGAGGGTCTGGTCTGTTTTTATGACGTAGATGCTGCAGCTCTTATCTACTCCTTTACTGGCTGCTGCTTCACTGAGAAACTTTACCTGTACTTTGGTCCTTGTCCTAACGATGGTGGTAAAAACTCTGCACCTCTGATCGTCACTCCTATCAATCACACTTAGTAGACCAGCTATTTGATTTTCCATGAAAGCAATCAGTGTAAAGTAGTAGATGATTATTGGTAATGCTCAGTGATTTGGTTACTGATTTTTGTTATTGCATCTTGTTTGTCTTCAATGTATCCCACTATCACTCACTGCCACAACATGCTCATGTGTGACAATCAATGAATAAGAGAACAATTTTTTAAGGTAAATGTTGATAAAACCAAGGTACTTTTGGTTGGTCCTAAGTCTAAAAGAGATACCGTTCTTGGTAATGTTGGGAACATGGCGCACCACACCAAAACAAAAGTAACTAGTCTAGGTGTTATCTTAGATGCAGACCTTACCTCATATTAAAGAAGTCAGCCAAACAGCTTTCTTCCACCTGAGAAACAATTGCGGCCTTTTTTAACACAAGATGCTGAAATATTAGTCCATACTTTAATCAATAGTAGGTTATAACAGGAACTGATACACAACTCTGAAGCTAGACTCCTTACTAAGACCAAGAAGAGAAAGCACATCAACCCTGCTTTACCCAAATTGCATTTGGTCGTTGTTACTTACAGAATCGATTTTAAAGGTTCTGTTAATTACTTTTAAAGGCCGAAATGGCTTAGCACCTTTATATATCTCTGAACTTTATAATACCTTATCAATCACAAAGGAACCTTAGATTCTCTTATGACGAACTTTTAATTTTGCCCAAAGTACTGCACAAGCAAAGCGGGGAGGCTTCCTTTTGCATTATGTACCAAAATTATGGAACACCTTGCACAAATATATTAAACAGGCTAGCTTTGTCAACATCTTTTAAAAAGAGCTGAATAGCAATATGAGCAGGCATTTCGTTAACTCTCCCCTGTGAGCTCTTGCTTCTCTCCAATCTTAACCATTAATACTGTATTCTTTATGTACATATACCTCTGAGAAGTTTTGTAAAAAGTCATTCGTACTATGGTTTTATGGTACTATGGTAATTTATAATTTTCTTTTACTTTGACTCGTTATATTTTACCAAAATTAGCTTTATTATCATGGTCCTAAAAGACTGCACTTACACAAGCTATATTTGCACTGCATTGCTTTACTATTTAATATATCAAATTTTATATTTTTTTTCTGTGTGGCTATATTGGTTTTAACTGTGCTAGGCTAATATATTTTTTTGTCTTGTTTGCAGGTAACTGTCATTTCTACATTTTTCATCTGCTTCGTTTCTCATCTGTTTTGTTTGAAATGCTCTAGATGTAAAGCACTTTGAGCTGCATTGTGTGTAATAAAAGGGCTATACAAATAAATAAAAATGTATTATTATTATATTATTATTATTATTATTATTATTATTATATATTATTATTATTATTATTATTATCATCATTATCATTATCATTATTATTATATGTTGTTTAAGGACACTTGACATCTGACCTATTTTGTTGTTTAGGTACGAGGATGTGTCGTCCTTAACATTTGTGTGGACTCCACATATGAATTGGGCTTCACAGTGAATTGTCTGACCAGTGTAAAAATGTAAATAGATTAAAAAATGCTGATTTTAAACACAGATTCATGAGTACAATATTTTGCAATCTGTGTGTTTATGTTAATCTTACATTAATTGTGTTTTTTATATCTTTATACAGAATACTGAACTCACATTCATCGGGTGGACAGAAAAACAACTCGGGGTGACTGTGTTGCTCTGCTTCTGCTGGATGTGTAAATGGACAACTGTTTGCACACATCAGAAGTTGTAAAAAATAAATGCTTTTAAGACAATACAGACAAACAGTTCAGGCACAAAAGTCAACTGTGTTTATTCCAAACTAACGAAATTACAAGAACTCAAGATTAGAAACAGTTATCTCTTGACAGCCCTCATATATATTTAGGATATTTATGACAGGCATTACACACACTACTGTAAATATGTTTGTATTTAGTGTCCCTGCTTATACCTATGTTTATATTACATATTGTGCATAGCCTATAGCTACGTGTTTCTACGTCACCATGATAACTAAAATACCTAAAATAAGTAAGTATTACTTATTATCAGTATTTTTCAGTATTCAGTATAACTAAGATACTTTATTTACTTATTTTGCTCTAATCTTTTTTCATTTAAATACCTCTTTATTGGACGTTTTACCTCTTAACCCCTCACTTGTGCTGCTAGAACATGTGAATTTCTCTTCTCTGGAATTAATACAGTATCTTATCTTATTCTATTCATCCTTATTAATAACTACTTAATAATATATCAGTAACATTGCTGGTCACATTTACTCAGAATGGGTATCTGTATTTTTATTACCAAACTGGTGGCTGTTAGACGTTCTTCCCCTTTTATAAATTATTATTATATAATCAGAATGGGCTCAATTGAAAGACATGATAATGTTACAATATGAGCAGCACGGAACAGATGAATACCCAATAAAATGTGGGGGGAAAAACCCAATACAATTAGTCAGTGTATTATTTTATTGTAATATCTTTTTATATTGTATTGAAATATATTTTTAATTGTATTTAAATGTCTTTTATATTATTAATATACATATACTTAATGTGCGGCTCCAGAGACTCAATGATGTGCTGCACACTTGTTCAGCAAACATATGTGTTAGGTTTGGCCCCCTTTTCGTTAACATGCTGTGAGCAGGGTTTTGTCCATTAATCTCTGGATCCAGAGCAAGAGCAAGACCTCCACCACTGGACTGCTCAGATACACTGAAGGGAAGGCTTTCAAGTTTCTTTGTCAATCATGTCTTATTCTGACAATAAAAATGGCTCCTAAGCACCAATAGAAGGCATGTTTAGCTTATAAACATGTTTTTTGTGATGGCTACTCTGCTGTTGAAGAATAAAATAAATGAGCAGCCAAAGAATTGTGCTGTGAAAGACTTAATATCATGTTAACAATGATTGCATTTAAAAACACTAACAACATAGAATTTTGAAAGTAACCACTGAAAGTCAGTAAGGACTCCACATTTTGTTAGCATCAACAACAAACAGCTCTGTAAATTTGCAAGCTTTAATATTAATGTATCGTAACTCAAATCAATGTCAGGCATATTAAGTAGTACTCTGAGGACTGTTCTTTATATATTTATCAATGCAGCTGTTCTTATCAAATGAAACAGGCACTTCACTCCTGGTTTCAATAGTAAATGACAATTACCAACAAAGAAACACTATATTCTAAGCAGACACGTTTAACAAAACATAAATCACAAAGTAACTTTAGTGTTTCAAACAAATAGGAGACATAGGAGCAAATTTTAACAAAACTTTCTTCACTGCCATGCATCATGGGAATTCTGAGGCACGGGGTGATATAGAGCAGCCGAAGTCCATCCCTCTATATTTAGTTTGTTACCATTAAGTTCAAACACCATAGGCTACAGGTGTTTAAAGTTGAAACCAGTTAACACTGGTGCCAGCTGCAGGATCCGAATCCACAATTGGGATGGAGGTGCGGCTCAGGAGACTGATCAGTAACTAACTGCATCACCAGCCAGCCTGGTTGTAATGATACAATTTGATGTGTTGTTGATACAAAAAGTGTATAGGCATAATAAAAAAGCTTTACAGCTATCATTTGGACTTTTTAGTTAGTGCTTGAGTAGCTGAGCATAAAAATATACCTCTTGTTTCCAAACTGCAAACAGGGAGGAAGATACAGCAAGTTAAAGAATATAATAATACAATGAAAGGGGGAGACCTCAGCCTGCAGCTACAACAGGGACTGAATGGGAGAGACTTTCCAATCAGTTAAGGATCAGAGAAAAAAAACTAAACGTCCACTGAGCAGGAATTTGACATTTTGAGGGAGAAAAGGCATGTGGCTACATTTTGGTGCCTTTTTTGTGCTTATAGAGATAAATATACGCGACTAGCAGCAGTTTACAAAATAATTTCTGGTCTGCAAAATCCTCCTGTCTCCACTCTAACTGATCACATGACACGCTGGTAAAGTCTGCTAAAAGCTGTAAAACCCTTCACTTTGGAAGGGCACTAAACATTTTTTTTTAGCAAACACCAAATACAACTTTGAAAGATCAACATCTTTTCTGCAACTTTCAGCTGAAATTGAGTCTCTAACTGCACATATGCCGGAGCACTAAGCTCTTAAATTTGGAAGAGTGGAGTCCCTGCTCCCATAGGAACTCATTCATTTTAAAATGCATAAAAATATTAATATAAAATCAACCATTACAGATACCAGCAACACAGTTAATAGCACCCATCTCATGAAGTAGATGTACAATTTGAAGTTGGAACCAAGTTTGTTGGACAAACGGTACAGGACTAGTTAGATGCCAAAAAACAGCGGAATAAATAATAAAATATAATAATAATAATAATAATATAATAATAATAATAATAATAATAATAATAAAGAGCGAAGAGAACAAAAGTGTTGTGATATTAGTGTGTTATTAGTGTCAGAGCTCACACTAATAAACTTGTCTTGCCTTGTTTATGTGTACGGCAAACGCCCATTTCCACAAGACTACATTACCCATGATTCCTATCCTCTGGTATTTCCTATTAGGTATTGCTGACAGCCATATTTGATTCGATTATGCTGTTCTGGCTGCGACAACCAGTTTAGCCTGACAAGAAAAAAAAGGTCTTTTTCCTCTCTACGAGCTCAGCTTTACGGTTAACTAGCGACGAAATCCAGCTGCATTCACAGTAACAACAGTTTATAACCTGTAGTCAACGATGAATCCTGA
Organism: Micropterus salmoides; assembly: GCF_014851395.1. NCBI lineage: Eukaryota > Metazoa > Chordata > Actinopteri > Centrarchiformes > Centrarchidae > Micropterus > Micropterus salmoides. The sequence goes on along the minus strand of NW_024044377.1, from coordinate 2,494 downwards.
ATAGTAAGTTGGACTTTTGATGTTCGGTTGGTTATGACAGGTCCGGTTGAGCTGTCAGCGTAGCCGGGGAAGCTAAGCTAACAGTAGCTAACTAGCTAGCCAGGCGGACCGGTGTACAAAATGAACGTCAGCTGCTTTGTCTTCTCTGCTAACTTCGCTATCTGAGGGCTGTTGTGGGTTATGTACGTGCTCTCTAACGACAGCGTTGATGTTTATCTCAAAACATACATTTTTCAACATCTCCTAGTCAATATAACACCGATTAAATTGATTATTTGTTGTTTCGTCAACAACGTCTGTTTTAAGTAGCATTAGGAAGCTAACGTTAGTAGCAGGCTAGCCGAACAGCTACGTAGCGTTAACCTGACGCTGTTGAGGATTTTGTTTTGAGATTAGTTGCTCAGTTAGATGCATAAGGACAGTTTAATAGTTCAGGGCACAAATCCGTGTCAGTAAGCACGAAGCTAATCTTTTAATTAATCTGGGTAGATATTATTTTGCTGGTAATTTTAGTGTAATTTATCCACCGCAAACAGGAAGTTACAAAATTTGCTCCTGGAAAGGAGTTAGGTAATGTCAGAGTCTCTGTGTTACTACACTACAGGGCTGTGCAGTAATACACAAATAATGATAGTTATTGCGATATAATTATCCTCAGTAACAAATAATAAATGTTTGCTCATGATCATTTAAATCACGAACGAATTGGCACGTAATTAGTCTTATTGGGACATGTATTCTGTTGAGGAAAGGGGTCTGAAAAAGGATTTTACTTACTCGTGCATTTTTTTGTTGAAAACCGATTTTAGCACAACTGTTTTGAATGTTCTGCCTCAGAATTGTGAAGTGATCCACTGTTTGGCATCAAGTGTTTGTTCTCACCATAAAGAAAAGTTTAAAACCATAATTAACCCTCTGGATTCTTCATCTTTAAACCTGAAAGAAATAATAAGTTGATATTTATCCTGATAATTATTGTAGAGCTGGGCAATAATGACACAAAAATAATGATAATTATTAAAAATTATTTATATATTTGAGAAACTGAACCAGGGAAAATTTGGTGTTGGTGCTTGATAAATAAGCTAAGTGATTAATCTTCTTTATCAAAATGTTTGAACATAACATTATTTAGCTTGTCTTATATTGTTAAATATACAGTTATTAGTGGCAACTATTAAGTGTTTTATTGACAGTTGTGTATTGTTTGCTTTATTAAGGTACCTTTTAAACTCTGTACCAAAAAAAGACATAGCAATGTTTTATTTAAATAATTACACAGCATAAGCACATTTTTGTTTTCCTTTTACAAAATAATATAGTCCAATAATTAACAGCTGTACAAATGTATTATTTAAATGAGACTGTATCTGATCAAAGAAACCGCTTTAAGAATCTGAAAACTCTCAGTGTCAACATTAATTCACTAATATAGCGCTTGTCAAAAACACTGAGTCTAATGTGATTTAGCGCCTTGCAGGTGATAATTGTGTGTTCATGTTTTCCCTCCCCTCTCTCTCCTCAGTGACTATTTATTCAAACTCCTCCTTATCGGTGACTCTGGTGTTGGAAAGTCTTGTCTCCTTCTCCGGTTTGCAGTAAGTGTCTCTTTTTCCAGCCACAGTTACACAGCAGGCTTTTATGTTTCTTCCCTGACATCACAGTGATGGTTAATAAACCTACAGGTATCGTATCTACCACCCTGACCCACCTGTGTGTTTGTTTTAACCCAGGATGACACGTACACAGAGAGCTACATTAGTACCATCGGCGTGGACTTCAAGATCAGGACCATCGAGCTGGACGGAAAGACCATAAAACTTCAGATTGTAAGGAGAACGGGGTGTAACATGGCTGAAAATAGATAAGTACTGAGACACCTTGGATTGTGATTGTGTCAGTTTGGACTTGACGAGCTCTGCTTTCTCTTCTCAGTGGGACACGGCCGGCCAGGAACGGTTCCGGACCATCACATCCAGTTACTACAGAGGAGCTCACGGCATTATAGTAGTTTATGATGTGACAGATCAGGTCAGTGCCTCTTGAGGACAAATAACACTTGTTCTAAAGGCTTCTCTCACGACAGATATCCCTCAGATGTCCAAAGTGCAACATCCAGTCACACAGTCATGGTTAATATTTTAATTTGTTTAGTAAAACAAGGTAGCACTTTTATTTATGGAAAATTAAGTGTTACAGCAGCACAAGAAAGGGTATTAGGCAGAGGCTATTAAAGTGGGAGGCGGACCTCCCCAGGGATGCTCCAAACAGTGTCGGGGTGGGCTAAACCGTGATATTTGCTTCTGTCGAGTCTACGCACGTAGCCATGCATTATACTTGTGCGTTGGTGTCTCGTTCTGCAATTACACCGCCAAAACGCTAGTTGGCGGTAGCATTATAACGTCTTGCGGCCAAGCCAGCTAATTTCCAGTTTAGGCTGCGGTTCCTATAGTCTTTTCAAATGTTATCGACTGAATGCGTCAAATTACAGGAA
>NW_024044376.1:0-35591 GCF_014851395.1 Micropterus salmoides | reverse complement strand
CTCATGGTGCGCTTGTTTTATCCTCCAGAGTGAGGTGATGGACGGCGGACCGGGTCTGACTCAGGGAGACAAACTGAGAGCCTTGAAGAGCCGACGGCCCCCCCGCCCTGCCACCACCGTAGCTCTCAGGTACCAGAACCAAGACCAGAACCTAAACCTCCAACAGAGAGCAGAGTTCAGAATAACTAGGGGTCTCATTTATAAAACCTCTCTAAAAGTGTCCGTGCTCCCAAACGCCAAAAATGGCATACAGCAAAAAATTCTCAGACTTATAAAACCGAGCGTACGCACATCTGTCAGCAAGTTAGCTTTCTAAATCACAATCAACTTGAAATGTGGCCCCTGTGAGGGAGCGCCACGTCCGACCCTCCAAGCGCCCACAGCTGCCTGTAAACGCTCAGTGAAGCTCATTAATGTTCATACGTCCCGACTGCAGGAAGAAAAGGAGGCAGACTCTGAATCTAACTCAGGGACTCTGAACTTCCTTTTGGTGAAGCTGAAGCTGTTTGGTGGGGAAAAAACACACTTTCACCAACGCTTGTGCACCCGAGGAAAGGGGCCCCGGAGCCCCGCCCCTTTATGACCGATCTGCAGGAAGGGGCCTCCCTCTGAGTAGTGACGTCGCTGGCTGGAGGGATGACCCAGGTACTGATCTGGATTCCTTCCTCTGTGTTTAAACATTTATTTCCACAAACAGTCGGCTCGCTGAACGAGGCTGCTGACGAGTTAAAGAAATAGGACGTGTTGTAATGACATAAAATAGTGTTTTATTTCCATAACGTGTTTTTACAAGCAGCATCACATCCACACGCCGGCGCTCAGCGTTTGGCTCCACGAACATCTGATAACAGTATATGAAACTCTGCTCTCCTATTTGCTCGACTGACGCTCTGAAAACAGCATCAGTTTAAATGTAATTTGTCTCCTGTTCACCTTATTCAGGAGAATAAATTGCTGCATGCAGGTATTAATTAATCTGATTCCTGATTAAACTGTGCAACATATCTGAGGCGTTCTTTCTCCGTTTGTGTTTCTGATCCTGAATCTGGATCTTTGTGGCTGCAAATGATCTTAAATTTTTTTTTTTTTTTTTTGTGCCACTTAAGGAAACGTGTTTTTTTTTATTCAGAAAGGCTTTAAGCCTGGAATACTCAGAGGGAATATTTGGATTTATTTTCCACCTCTTCATTTCAAAGCGTTACATCCTTCTGCCGTGTGCGGCGCCGTTTCTCTTTTCTCCTCCTTTACTTACAGGACGCACATTGGATCACAACCTTTGCGTGGGAAGTGGCGTCCGCACGTTTCCAGCCCTGTTTTGAACGTACGCACCGTTTAGAAATGAGACCCCAGATGTCCCTGCTCAGGTCTCAGACAGACACGTAGGACAGTCAGCGTGTGATTGGATACAGATCTGAAGGGTTCTGTACAGGTGCGTCTCAGAAAATTAGAATATGGTTAAAAAGGGAAGCTTTCCTATTTTCTACATTCATTAAACTTTAAGTAAAATATTTCTTCTGTTTTAATCTTGGTGATCAGAGCTCACGGAAATCAAAAGTCCACATCTCCAAATATTAGAATAGAGAATGAGAAGAGCCTTTAATCTCAGTCCTGTAGCTCAGGACATGAGCTGCAAGCGTCTCAGTCCTGGTGTCAGCCAGTCCTGAACCAGAGACAGAGTCAGACGAGTCTTAGCTGGGCTAAGGAAAACCAGAACCGGTGCTCAGTGGTCCTGTTTTCAGATGAAATCCAGGTCCCAGAGTCTGGAGAGGACCAGAATCCAAAGTCCAGAGTGAAGTTTCCACAGTCTGCGATGATCTAAGGGGGGCCTTGTCCTCTGCTGGTTCTGGTCCACTGGGCTCACTACCAGGAGCCTTTAGAGACTCCATCTGCTGACGAGCTTTACGGAGACGCTGGTTTCCTGTTCCAGCAGGACCAGAACCACTAGGAACCGGTCTGCTGACCGTGGCGTTACTGTGATTGGTCGGCCAGCTCACCTGACCTGAACCCCTCAGAGACTCTGAGAGACCCTGGACGAGCTGAAGGTCTCTGGCAAAGAACCTGCGGGCTTCATAACAGCTCAGCAGGCTGATCGTCTCCTCGCCGCCCCGATGCAGAACCCGACCTTTACAGGAGGTCCACGTCTCTTTGATACAGTCTCCATGCGAATATTTTGAGAAGTGGATTAACTAAAACAAATGGTCGAAAATATTTCTCTTATCTGAAAGTTTCACTTTTTGACTTAAGTTACACAAAAAATGAGATACGCCTTTTTATAACAGCTGTCTGCTGTAGAATCTGATTAGCTCACAGATTTCTAACCATAAGTAAAAACGCACTCCTTCCTGTATCAGCTGCACGACTGATTGATCAGCGAGCTACAGGGAGGCAGCGGAACAGAAACACCGGCCTCTAACCTGCGCTGAATTCACTACGCAGTACGCACAACTCTGTCCACTGTGTCTGGATGTCGTTCCTACATCAAACCTGTCCTGTCACACCTGCTGTGCGCCTGACAGACGGGCTGCAGGGAGGCAGGTTTAATCAGCAGAACCTTGGTCCTGATGAAGCTGAAGGTTTAACCTGCCTGTTTTCTTTCAGAGTGGAGGAGATGAAGACGCACAGCAGATCAGCCTCACAGCCGCTCAGGTACAGCTCACCTCTGACCTCTGACCTCTCTCAACACGGTGGCCGTGTGGACGGAGGTGTTTCCGTGTTAGTGGAACTACCTGCAGTAAAGACCCGCCTCCTCAAACCTTCATCTATCTATCTAGTATGTTGTGCTGCGTTTCCTGTGAGTGCTCTGGTTTAAGTCCGGCCGTGCGTCGCCCTCTCAGACGCCGATGGTTGCACATTTGGAGCGTGAGCCGTACGCAGGCTGAGGTTTCCAGGGCAACTAGCCCCTTGTGGGTTTGGTGGGCGGGGCTTAGCGGAGGGATGCGAGCAGCAGAGAGACGAGGACCAGGTCTCTCAGAGCCACCGCCTCCTCCTGTCTGTGGTGTGTTTCTCTACAAACTGAAGCTCTGAAGCCTGGTCCTGGTTTCACCTTCCGCTCGCCACCTCCTCGCCACCTCCTCGCTGCTCACAGTTCTGTTATTGAGTTCTGTTTTATCTGCTCAGTTTATTGATTTAAACATCAATCAGTGAAAGTATTGATAATGGTTTGTGTCTCTGTGTTCAGATTGTCGATGGGTGCCGGTCAGGGCCCCTCTTCCCCCCTCAAGTCCTCCAAGTTCCCAGCATCCTCTGCTTCTGCTGCAGCCAAGAGGATTGGTAGAAATCCGTCGTCAACGGCGTCCAACATCAGGAGGTCAGTGTTATCATCCAGTATTATCATCCACTTCCTGTTTGAGTCAGCCTCCCTTTGATCAACACCTCTAGTCCCTGATAGGACTAGTACGCCTCCTGATAGGACTAGTACGCCTCCTGATAGGACTAGTACGCCTCCTGATAGGACTAGTACGCCTCCTCTGGTCCCTGATAGGACTAGTACGCCTCCTGATAGGACTAGTACGCCTCCTCTGGTCCCTGATAGGACTAGTACGCCTCCTGATAGGACTAGTACGCCTCCTCTGGTCCCTGATAGGACTAGTACGCCTCCTGATAGGACTAGTATGCCTCCTCTGGTCCCTGATAGGACTAGTACGCCTCCTGATAGGACTAGTACGCCTCCTGATAGGACTAGTACGCCTCCTCTGGTCCCTGATAGGACTAGTACGCCTCCTGATAGGACTAGTATGCCTCCTCTGGTCCCTGATAGGACTAGTACGCCTCCTGATAGGACTAGTACGCCTCCTGATAGGACTAGGACGCCTCCTCTGGTCCCTGATAGGACTAGGACGCCTCCTCTGGTCCCTGATAGGACTAGGACGCCTCCTCTGGTCCCTGATAGGACTAGGACGCCTCCTGATAGGACTAGGACGCCTCCTCTGGTCCCTGATAGGACTAGGACGCCTCCTGATAGGACTAGGACGCCTCCTCTGGTCCCTGATAGGACTAGGACGCCTCCTCTGGTCCCTGAAAGGACTTGTACACCTCCTCTGGTCCCTGAAAGGACTAGTACGCCTCCTCTGGTCCCTGATAGGACTAGTACGCCTCCTGAAAGGACTAGTACGCCTCCTCTGGTCCCTGAAAGGACTTGTACACCTCCTCTGGTCCCTGAAAGGACTAGTACGCCTCCTCTGGTCCCTGATAGGACTAGTACGCCTCCTGAAAGGACTAGTACGCCTCCTCTGGTCCCTGATAGGACTAGTACGCCTCCTGATAGGACTAGGACGCCTCCTCTGGTCCCTGATAGGACTAGTACACCTCCTGATAGGACTAGTACGCCTCCTGATAGGACTAGGACGCCTCCTCTGGTCCCTGATAGGACTAGGACGCCTCCTCTGGTCCCTGATAGGACTAGGACGCCTCCTGATAGGACTAGGACGCCTCCTCTGGTCCCTGATAGGACTAGGACGCCTCCTGATAGGACTAGGACGCCTCCTCTGGTCCCTGATAGGACTAGGACGCCTCCTGATAGGACTAGGACGCCTCTTCTGGTCCCTGATAGGACTAGGACGCCTCCTGATAGGACTAGGACGCCTCCTGATAGGACTAGGACGCCTCCTCTGGTCCCTGAAAGGACTTGTACACCTCCTCTGGTCCGTGAAAGGACTAGTACGCCTCCTCTGGTCCCTGATAGGACTAGTACGCCTCCTCTGGTCCCTGATAGGACTAGTACGCCTCCTGAAAGGACTAGTACGCCTCCTCTGGTCCCTGATAGGACTAGTACGCCTCCTGATAGGACTAGGACGCCTCCTCTGGTCCCTGATAGGACTAGTACGCCTCCTGATAGGACTAGTACGCCTCCTGATAGGACTAGGACGCCTCCTCTGGTCCCTGATAGGACTAGGACGCCTCCTCTGGTCCCTGATAGGACTAGGACGCCTCCTGATAGGACTAGGACGCCTCCTCTGGTCCCTGATAGGACTAGGACGCCTCCTCTGGTCCCTGATAGGACTAGGACGCCTCCTCTGGTCCCTGATAGGACTAGGACGCCTCCTGATAGGACTAGGACGCCTCTTCTGGTCCCTGATAGGACTAGGACGCCTCCTGATAGGACTAGGACGCCTCCTCTGGTCCCTGATAGGACTAGGACGCCTCCTCTGGTCCCTGAAAGGACTTGTACACCTCCTCTGGTCCCTGAAAGGACTAGTACGCCTCCTCTGGTCCCTGATAGGACTAGTACGCCTCCTCCGGTCCCTGATAGGACTAGTACGCCTCCTGAAAGGACTAGTACGCCTCCTCTGGTCCCTGATAGGACTAGTACGCCTCCTGATAGGACTAGGACGCCTCCTCTGGTCCCTGATAGGACTAGTACGCCTCCTGAAAGGACTAGTATGCCTCCTGAAAGGACTAGTATGCCTCCTGAAAGGACTAGTACGCCTCCTGAAAGGACTAGTATGCCTCCTCTGGTCCCTGATAGGACTAGTACGCCTCCTGATAGGACTAGTACGCCTCCTGATAGGACTAGTACGCCTCCTGATAGGACTAGTACGCCTCCTGATAGGACTAGTACGCCTCCTCTGGTCCCTGATAGGACTAGTACGCCTCCTGATAGGACTAGTATGCCTCCTCTGGTCCCTGATAGGACTAGTACGCCTCCTGATAGGACTAGTACGCCTCCTGATAGGACTAGTATGCCTCCTCTGGTCCCTGATAGGACTAGTACGCCTCCTGATAGGACTAGTACGCCTCCTCTGGTCCCTGATAGGACTAGGACGCCTCCTCTGGTCCCTGATAGGACTAGGACGCCTCCTGATAGGACTAGGACGCCTCCTCTGGTCCCTGATAGGACTAGGACGCCTCCTGATAGGACTAGGACGCCTCCTCTGGTCCCTGATAGGACTAGGACGCCTCTTCTGGTCCCTGATAGGACTAGGACGCCTCCTGATAGGACTAGGACGCCTCCTCTGGTCCCTGATAGGACTAGGACGCCTCCTCTGGTCCCTGAAAGGACTTGTACACCTCCTCTGGTCCCTGAAAGGACTAGTACGCCTCCTCTGGTCCCTGATAGGACTAGTACGCCTCCTGATAGGACTAGTACGCCTCCTGAAAGGACTAGTACGCCTCCTGATAGGACTAGGACGCCTCCTCTGGTCCCTGATAGGACTAGTACGCCTCCTGAAAGGACTAGTACGCCTCCTGAAAGGACTAGTATGCCTCCTGAAAGGACTAGTATGCCTCCTGAAAGGACTAGTATGCCTCCTGAAAGGACTAGTACGCCTCCTGAAAGGACTAGTATGCCTCCTCTGGTCCCTGATAGGACTAGTACGCCTCCTGATAGGACTAGTACGCCTCCTGATAGGACTAGTACGCCTCCTGATAGGACTAGTACGCCTCCTGATAGGACTAGTACGCCTCCTCTGGTCCCTGATAGGACTAGTACGCCTCCTGATAGGACTAGTATGCCTCCTCTGGTCCCTGATAGGACTAGTACGCCTCCTGATAGGACTAGTATGCCTCCTCTGGTCCCTGATAGGACTAGTACGCCTCCTGATAGGACTAGTACGCCTCCTCTGGTCCCTGATAGGACTAGGACGCCTCCTGATAGGACTAGGACGCCTCCTCTGGTCCCTGATAGGACTAGGACGCCTCCTGATAGGACTAGGACGCCTCCTCTGGTCCCTGATAGGACTAGGACGCCTCCTGATAGGACTAGGACGCCTCCTCTGGTCCCTGATAGGACTAGTACGCCTCCTGAAAGGACTAGTATGCCTCCTGAAAGGACTAGTATGCCTCCTGAAAGGACTAGTACGCCTCCTGAAAGGACTAGTATGCCTCCTCTGGTCCCTGATAGGACTAGTACGCCTCCTGATAGGACTAGTACGCCTCCTGATAGGACTAGTACGCCTCCTGATAGGACTAGTACGCCTCCTGATAGGACTAGTACGCCTCCTCTGGTCCCTGATAGGACTAGTACGCCTCCTGATAGGACTAGTATGCCTCCTCTGGTCCCTGATAGGACTAGTACGCCTCCTGATAGGACTAGTACGCCTCCTGATAGGACTAGTATGCCTCCTCTGGTCCCTGATAGGACTAGTACGCCTCCTGATAGGACTAGTACGCCTCCTCTGGTCCCTGATAGGACTAGGACGCCTCCTCTGGTCCCTGATAGGACTAGGACGCCTCCTGATAGGACTAGGACGCCTCCTCTGGTCCCTGATAGGACTAGGACGCCTCCTGATAGGACTAGGACGCCTCCTCTGGTCCCTGATAGGACTAGGACGCCTCTTCTGGTCCCTGATAGGACTAGGACGCCTCCTGATAGGACTAGGACGCCTCCTCTGGTCCCTGATAGGACTAGGACGCCTCCTCTGGTCCCTGAAAGGACTTGTACACCTCCTCTGGTCCCTGAAAGGACTAGTACGCCTCCTCTGGTCCCTGATAGGACTAGTACGCCTCCTGAAAGGACTAGTACGCCTCCTGATAGGACTAGGACGCCTCCTCTGGTCCCTGATAGGACTAGTACGCCTCCTGAAAGGACTAGTATGCCTCCTGAAAGGACTAGTATGCCTCCTGAAAGGACTAGTATGCCTCCTGAAAGGACTAGTACGCCTCCTGAAAGGACTAGTATGCCTCCTCTGGTCCCTGATAGGACTAGTACGCCTCCTGATAGGACTAGTACGCCTCCTGATAGGACTAGTACGCCTCCTGATAGGACTAGTACGCCTCCTGATAGGACTAGTACGCCTCCTCTGGTCCCTGATAGGACTAGTACGCCTCCTGATAGGACTAGTATGCCTCCTCTGGTCCCTGATAGGACTAGTACGCCTCCTGATAGGACTAGTATGCCTCCTCTGGTCCCTGATAGGACTAGTACGCCTCCTGATAGGACTAGTACGCCTCCTCTGGTCCCTGATAGGACTAGGACGCCTCCTGATAGGACTAGGACGCCTCCTCTGGTCCCTGATAGGACTAGGACGCCTCCTGATAGGACTAGGACGCCTCCTCTGGTCCCTGATAGGACTAGGACGCCTCCTGATAGGACTAGGACGCCTCTTCTGGTCCCTGATAGGACTAGGACGCCTCCTGATAGGACTAGGACGCCTCCTCTGGTCCCTGATAGGACTAGGACGCCTCCTCTGGTCCCTGAAAGGACTTGTACACCTCCTCTGGTCCCTGAAAGGACTAGTACGCCTCCTCTGGTCCCTGATAGGACTAGTACGCCTCCTCTGGTCCCTGATAGGACTAGTACGCCTCCTGAAAGGACTAGTACGCCTCCTCTGGTCCCTGATAGGACTAGTACGCCTCCTGATAGGACTAGGACGCCTCCTCTGGTCCCTGATAGGACTAGTACGCCTCCTGAAAGGACTAGTATGCCTCCTGAAAGGACTAGTATGCCTCCTGAAAGGACTAGTACGCCTCCTGAAAGGACTAGTACGCCTCCTGAAAGGACTAGTACGCCTCCTGAAAGGACTAGTACGCCTCCTCTGGTCCCTGATAGGACTAGTACGCCTCCTCTGGTCCCTGATAGGACTAGTACGCCTCCTGATAGGACTAGTACGCCTCCTGATAGGACTAGTACGCCTCCTGAAAGGACTAGTACGCCTCCTGAAAGGACTAGGACGCCTCCTGAAAGGACTAGGACGCCTCCTGATAGGACTAGTACGCCTCCTCTGGTCCCTGATAGGACTAGGACGCCTCCTGATAGGACTAGTACGCCTCCTCTGGTCCCTGAAAGGACTAGTACGCCTCCTGATAGGACTAGTACGCCTCCTCTGGTCCCTGAAAGGACTAGTACGCCTCCTGAAAGGACTAGTACGCCTCCTGATAGGACTAGTACGCCTCCTCTGGTCCCTGAAAGGACTAGTACGCCTCCTGAAAGGACTAGTACGCCTCCTGATAGGACTAGTACGCCTCCTCTGGTCCCTGAAAGGACTAGTACGCCTCCTGAAAGGACTAGTACGCCTCCTGATAGGACTAGTACGCCTCCTCTGGTCCCTGAAAGGACTAGTACGCCTCCTGATAGGACTAGAACACCTCCTCTGGTCCCTGATAGTGCTGATATACAGGCTGTAGTAGGTAATAATACGCAGCTGTTAGTATCTGTGTGTACTTCTCTGCAGGTACATGTGAGGTGTTCAGTGTTTCCACTCTTTGATAAACATGAATATTGATGAGTTCAGTGAGTTCCGTGTTCGTTGATCAGGTTTCTGCTCGTTAGTGTCAGTATTGATCAGGAGTTCTGTTCAACACGTCACGTTCTTCTTCTACAGTCAGATTATTTCAACATGTAGCTAACAATCACTTCCTGTTTGAGGTTCACAAGGACTTGTTGCCATGGTGACAGGCCCAGATGCTTAAATAAAATTGAACAATCCAGACTTGTTTCTAATAGATCATCATTCTCTTACTGACATGTGTCCACCCCCCCACCCCCCCCCCCCCCCCCCCCCAGCTCTCGGTTGGCGAGCTCGCTCAGTGACCTTTACGCTGCAGACCTGGAGGAGGATAAAAACCTCCCTACTCTGCTCTTCCTCCCTCCTCCTCTGTGTCTCTCAGCCCCTCCCACTCCTCTCTGGCCCCTCCCTCTGTGTGTCGTTATGGAAACAGCCCTCGCAGCGTGCAGCAGGAGGTCAACAACAACAGCGGTCTGTACGGAGCCTCTGCGGGGCCCCCCGCAGGGAAAAGCTCCGACTTCGTCCTCGGTAGCAGGACGGGGCCTCCGGACTTCAGGGGCCCGGGGCCCTACAGCGCCGCTCTGAAGGGCCCATCAGGACGCTACCTGAGCCGCTCCATACCTGTAAGTCCTCTGAAACAGCAGCAGCTTAGCCCCGCCCCTCTTTGCTGATTGGTTCTCTGTGTTCTGACATCAGCAACAGCCTTCTTCTTCTCTACCCTCTGAGCCAGACGTTCACACTGACGCCGCTCGTGTACGCTAAATATGAAGCTAGCCTGCCTCTGTCAGGTAACACGACCCACCTGTACATTTAAATCTGGTCGTCGCTTCCTGTCAGTCTGAACTCAGGTTATATAAGTTACAGACGAACTGCAGTTTCTTTTTACTGACGTTCGACTGTCTGCCAATAAAAATGCAAGAAGCTTCTGGCGTGTTTCTCCTGAACTTCAGCTCACCTGTAACAGAGGTCACATGACCAGGTGTGTCCACACTGACAGTCTGTCCATCGTGACTCTACACAGGAAGCTCACATGTGACTTTAATGTCGTGATAAACTGTTCCTCTCACGTTAGCATGAAGCGAAACCATCACACACACCTGAACACACCTCCTCGTCTGACCTGGAAATCCTCATCCGGTCCGTCACCTTGAAGGACGGCACTGCTGTTAGTAGTTTCTTTTTACCCAGGGCTCTGCCTCTCAGGCTGCAAGGTTGTTGGAGCTGTGCAGCTGAAAGCAATACCTGCAGACAGTACTCAGGACATTTTATGTAGTTGACATTTTGCTGAACGTGAGAGACGACGAGGCAGTAAAGCAGATAGCGTCCGAGACACGGCAGCAGAAACTTTGTTTAATCGTTCTCTGATTCGGTGTTTTAGTTCTGAGCGTCTGTAGGTTTCTCCGAAACGTTCGTAACGCTGCATCTCCTCCCGCTGTCGCTGTCTGCACCACATGACCGTTGGAAAGCTCTCGGATCCAAATATAATAAAGTCCTTTGGACCAGCAACAAATCATGAAAGTTCAGAGGCGGATTCAAGCTAAGCGTGAAATTTCATTGGTTAGTGTCGGTTTCTGACACCGTGATTGGTTGTCTGTTCAGACTGTTACTCAGATACCAGTTTGATGTGTTGTAGATGTTCTGTATTGTTGTTAAGGATGTGATTAGATACTGGTTCTGTAAATATTGAGAGATCAATGAGCCAATCACCAACAGGAAGCTGAGAGCAGTGGGTGTGGCTACAGCCCCCCAGAGAGGAGCTCAGAGTCATCTGACCTTTAAATAATCTGATAACAGCCGTTGGGTGAACACAGTAATCTGTTTCTGCCTCAGCTGCTCAGTGTGACTGACCGCAGGAAGTGACATCAATAACCAACAACAGTAATGAAGGATCACCGAAACATGTGTCTGTAAAAACATCAAGTTTATTCAGAACTTCTGCGTTTCTGTCTTCCAGTCTCTTCAGTCGGAGTACGTCCAGTACTAGAACTACACATCTGACCTGAGGACACATTACCCACAATCCCCCTCTGTGTGGGGCTCAAAGGGAAGCTAATAAAGCAGCAGGAGTTCAGCTCGGTGACTGAAGAGACTCTGAGGCAGCAGCAGCTGCTCTCCGTCCATACTGTATGTAAATGAGCTGTGTGCTAATAAGCGGCGTGTGAATGAGCTGTATGCTAATGAGCTGTATGTAAATGAGCTGTATGTAAATGAGCAGTGTTTGGCTGAAACAGAAGATATATTAGATACAGAATACAGATTTATATTTTTTATTTGTGGCAGACGAAGATTTTTTTTTTTTTTGATAAACTGAAGGATCAGCTGATGACGTCGTCATGGTTACAGTATTTACTTCCTGTTTCTGATCAGATTGTGTTGATGTGATTGGTCAGTGTTCTTTTCTAACAGCAATAATAACAAGAAGAAAAGAAGAAGGGACCCAAAAGCAGACTCAGGTGTGTGTGTGTGTGAGCGAGGGGGCGGAGCCAGCAGCGGTCAACGCCCACTCAGCCTTAAAGACGCGTCTGATTGATCTTCCCATCCGTGTAGTTGTTGATTGATCAGTGATAGTCTGCAGCTCACACGTGCTCGTAAATCTTTTAATACCTTTACAATAAATTAATGTAATCTTTATTTTGAGGATGAATAATATCTGAAAATATTTATTTACTGTAGGATTCATATTATAGTTTCAGTATCGGCCACAACCATCACAACTAATATCGGCTCTGACGTGGATCAATACCGGCAGGAATCAGGGTGCATTTGTGTCGCGGTACTGGAAAATATTTTGTGTTTTTATATTTGTGTCGAGCTTTGTGTTCAGTAAAGTTACAGGAAGGTCACATGATCACCGGAGGGTTTCAATTCACACAGAAACGAGTCTGTGATCATAAAGCAGCAGGTTGTGACGCGTTTACTGACCAGGAAGTGTAGTAAACTGCAAAATTCCTGTCCTTAACGAGCAAAGAAGCAAACGGAGGAGCGATCGTTAAAAAACAGACGAGACGAACAAGAAAAGAAACCAGATAAAACAGAAACTATTCAGGTACGCTCAGACTTCCCTTTACACAAATGAACAGGTAGACTTTAAAATGTCTTTATTTCAGAAATGGATGTTTTCTCAGTGAAACTAAATGAAGCAGACAGAAGAAAACGTCGAACTGCTCCTCTAAACGTGTTATTGATCATGTGACGCCAGCTGTTTACAAGTATTTAAATTTTTGTTTGTGTTTTAAAATCTGAATATTTGCTGATTGGCTGCTGGAGATCAGCTGACCTTGCTCTGAAATCTCCCATTGGTTGAAACAACAAGACCTTTTCAGAATAAAAGCTGCAACACAGAAACAGAATGTTTGAAAAAACAGTTTAGTCCTTTTAAGGTGAAATATTTGAGCCAACAACTTCCTGTTACTGAGTCAGTTTACCTGTGAGTGCACTGCGGCCTGTACTGCGAAGCGGATGTAACTGGCTTATCCAGGTAACTTCAGGTGTAACTTCCCGGTTAACACGTACTACGAAAGGTGGACAGGTGTTACCCGAGGTCTGTTGCCATGGCAATTTACGCCGCATCTCTAAACTGCTCCGAGCAGGTTTTGTTGGTGGTTACCTCGAGGTTCCCCTGCACGTGGACTCCACACCACATCTGTACTCAGTGTTACTGATGAGAAGCAGGATATTAATCCACACCTGATTTGTTCCTCTGAGGCTGCAGTGAAGTTGTGAACACAGCAGCATCACGTTCACACAGCGAGCCCTGCAGCCTCGGGGAGTTAGAGAGGAATCTTAATTAACGGCACAGTTTCTTAGATGGAGCCCGTCTGCGTGGTTTCACATATTTAGATATTTAGACTGTTTTACCTGTCCAAAAATACAGAGCCAGGGTCGGGCTTAATAACGAGGGGAAAAATCCTCCATGAAAGTGTGAAATTTAAAATCCCTGAAATTAAAGTCACAAAAATCGAGAATCCCTCTGGAGTTTCCTTCTGAATACGGCCGATCCACGGTGAAGTCTGAGGTGCAGGATAGTGACTGTGGGCTAAACTCACGAGTATTTCCTCACTGCTGGATCAGATTGTGAAGTCTAATATAACTTTCCACTGCCTGCAGAAGTTTCTCTCATAAATGTGTGACTATAATCTCAGAGAATATTCAGGTTCTTCACTTGTAGATTAATCTTGGAAATTATTTTCTGTCTGGGATTATTCCCCCTCGTGTGCAGCTGGACTTTTACATCTTCATCACGTTACACATAAAAGAAGAGCCCATAAAACACAGAATAGAGATTTGAACTACAATCAGACCCCTGAAGATATTCAGGCTACAGATTCACTCCATGCGACGCCAACAAGCCTCCCTGGCTCTGTCGGCCGCCACGATATTAGATTTAGAGTTAACTCGTCTTTACAGTCATAATTTCCCGACACTGCCAACGTGCGTTCCTCTGGAGGAATGCGGAGCACGCGCCGCTGTGAAAAACTCTGCCTGCGCGGCCGAACCAACTCCAAATAAGTTAACGCCGACTCAGCTAACCAACGTCTGATCCACCGCCGCAGTTTAACTCCAGCGTAGCGGTCAGAGTTTGTTACCCTCAGTTAACTCCCCTCGTGGTGCAGGCCACTGGTGTGACACGTTGTCTGTTTATTAATATTTATAAAAATAATAAAAGGCGTCTCTAAGTGTCCGAAGTGCCTTCGACATGTTAAAACTGCTGTTTGACTCATCAGGGTTGTTTTCAGACGAGGGCTTTTATTTTGGATGTTTAAATGAAGAACTTCCTGTTTTTATTGTCATGTTAAAGTCTTTTAAGAGAAAAACTGACAGCAGAGTTTCTATCTGAGCAATAACTGAATAAAATAATGATTCTTCTGTTTTCACGTTGTGATACTTTGACTCAAGTACTTCAGTATTTCCATGTTGTGTTCCTGATACTTTTACTTCACCACCTTTACCTGACAGGTACTTTACAAAGGAAGTGTTTCTAAAATCTGGTGCATGTGGAGGTTAAACTACACAGCAGAGTATACAGCTAGTGGATCCACTGATTGGTTGAGGCGTTGATCTTCAGATAACGATGAACAGGTGAGGAAACCGTCCACTGAACGGGACGCCAAACTGAAACACCGATTTCTATTTGTTTGATATCTGAGCAGCACAAACGCAGCGCAGGACTCCTTCAGGCTCCAGGGGTCAGGGTGCTGGACACGAGACTCAGACCGGCTGCAGGAGGAGCAGTGTGGACTCCATCCTGGACCGACCAGCTCTTTACCCTCTCGGGGTTGTTGGGAAGGAGTCATGGGAGTCTGAGCATCCAGGGCTCTACGCTAACCTTTTCCCCCGTGAGCACATGTGCTCCTAAATGGAAAAAATGTAGGAGCACAGTGACAAATGTTCGAGCAACACAAAGTTTAACAAACTATTTATTATATACATATTTAAAGTAGGTGTGTGCTCCTTCTCCTTGTGTTAAACTATGGTGTGTAAACACTGGAGGACTGAGAGCGAGGACCCTGGTCTCTGGACAATCGGCACATTTAGTGAATCAGACCAGGGGAAGGTGTTGCTCTCAGGAGGACACATCCTGGCACTCTGAGCCTTCCACTGCAGGAGGAACTAGTTTAAATGAGTCTATTAGTATTTATATTATTATGATAAAAAGTTACATTTTACTGTATGAATGGTCATTTTATGTAACAGTACACTACACAGCTCACCACTAGAAGGCGCTAATATTAATTCCAGCAGTTTCATTCATTAAATCCTTCTGCAAGGAAAATTGCCCGCACTGGTCTCTTAATTTGTTAATGCTACTAATCTCATCAATAATCAGAACCAGTCATGCAGGACGAGTTCAACGTCTCAAAGTTCACTGTGATTGGCCAGTTGATGAAAAGTGAAACTGATGAGCACATCGATGTTGTTAACAAAAAGCGCCTGATATATTCAGCTCGCCAAACCCACGTCCTCGTTATCTGTCTTGTGTCTCGCTGCTCCAGCTGCTGCAGCTCTGTCTTTGTTTTGTAACGAGCTGCTGGGCTATCCAAGGTTGTAGATAGTCGCACGTTGTGCTCGTAAATCATATTTCTGCTTCCTACGTCTCGATTTTTAGGCGCATATGCGAGCAAAATGGTCGCACTGTAGAGCCCTGAGTCTACATGTGCGTCACTGACTACGACCGGGTCCCCTGGTCTCGAGCTGTGGACGGTGACCGACAGATCCAGATCAGGTGGCCAACATGAGCTTCCTCCTCAGGGGGAGGAGCTCTGAGCAGCTGAGGTGGTTCATCGGATCAGGGTCCACCTGCTGAGCAGAGGGACCCGGAGGAAGAGGATGGGAGAGATCACATGACCTCGCTGCTCATCGCACTGCCTGTCTGCATGAAGTCAAAGGTCAGAAACCTCTTCACCTGTCACAGTTTAATCAAGTGAAAGTGAGCGTGGTCACATGACTGCTCCTCCTCAGTGACTCAGCAGACTGATGAATGCCAGCTGGGGAGGCACTCAGTCTGTGATCACACAGTCAATCAATCAGTCAATCAATCAGAATTTAAAATAAAGTTGAAAGAGTTTGAATAATGAGGAAAGACGGAGGCTCCAGTAGAAACAAAACACTTTATTACTTCCAAAACTGTCTAAAAGTGAAGTGATTCATCAGTTTATCACAAACACCCGGAAACAGTTAAACCGATCAAAGTTTCCCATCATAATAATGAAAATGCAAGTGAAAGAGAGGAGAAGGAGGAATAACAATGGAAGTGAAAGAGAAATGTTGTCCAGTGCAGTTTGAGGTGCGTCCTGCAGAGGGCGCTGTGGTCTGCAGCCTGGGTAAACACAGAGAGAGAGAGAGAGAGAGAGAGAGAAAGGCTGAGCAGCTGAGAGGCGTTTGTTTGTGATCAGTGTGAAACCTGGACACAAAGGAGACGCTGCTGTTCATCAGTGTGTTCAGACCCTCAGAGGAGTGAGATGTCTCTGCCGTCTGTCTGCAGGATCTTTGTCCGGCTGCTCGCAGGTGAGATCTTTATTTTGTCTCCGGTGTGAAATCCAGTCTCTGTGTTTGTATTGTGATGGTCTGGGTGCTTCTGATGATGATAACGCGTTCATCTTCATTAAAGCGTATAGAATCATATATAGAATATAAACCTGTCAGACAGCAGTTTAATGTGCTGACCTCAGGTGACCCCACGAGGAGCCACGGCCAGATGTTGAGAAACTCTGAACTAGTATTGAGTGATTGATTTTGTTACTGGTTTTACGTGACAGTTTCCAAACATCAGAGTTCTGTCACCGACCTCCTGATGATCATGTTGTCATTAGAAATCCACCGCGTCATCGTACATTTATTCATTCAGCGACTCAGCTGCTGTACAGGGACACGTTGGTCACAGTGGGAACTGAACACTGCTCTCACACACCAAAACCCTGTGTCCACTGCACCATCACCATGTTTCTGACTGGACACGGCTGCTGTCAGACTGATGCCGCTGAAACGAGCGAGAGAGCTGTGATTGGTTAAAGCTGTCCTGCACGCAGCGTTTGATTGGACTGAGGATCAGATTATTCAGATTAGAACTCTGAGACCAAAAAATAAAACCAAACTGAAAACGGATCCAGGCAGCAGTGGAACGGGACTTCTGGGACCCTAAGAGACCACAGAGCGCGTCTGCTGGGACTACTTCCAGCGGCGGAGGGATCCACGCTGCTGTAGTGAGTTTATCTGATCCTCAGTCCAATCAAGAGCTGCGTCCAGGGACAGCTTCGACCAGTCAGTATGACGACACAACGTGATGTCATCAG
Organism: Micropterus salmoides; assembly: GCF_014851395.1. NCBI lineage: Eukaryota > Metazoa > Chordata > Actinopteri > Centrarchiformes > Centrarchidae > Micropterus > Micropterus salmoides. The sequence continues at coordinate 18,640 of NW_024044376.1, read as the reverse complement.
CAAAATGCCGCCGTTACCAATCAGAAACATGCAAATTCACATTCCTGCCAGGAGGATATGTAGGTTCTGAGGTTTAGGGGCCTCTAACACCATCTATATATTTACTCCCTGATGGTTTATGGGCTCCTGCTGGCCCCTGGTGACCTCTGGTGACCCCTGTGGGCCCCTGGTGACTAAGGGGCCGTTAATCATTAATCATTAATTGTTTCTTGACTGATTGATTAAGGTTTAGTTTAGAAACAGAGAGAAACTGACACCAATCAGTGAGGAATTCTTTTTCTGTTGATGGACAAACCGACTGATCAGCTGATTGTTTCATCAGCACACATCTTCTGTACTTACTGATCGCATTTAATCGGCCTGTAACATGTAAGTAACGATTGATGACGTGTTTAATGTTTATTTATCAAACCTTCTCCAGTGAAGACGTTTATATTATTAAAGTCTGTTTCTGACCTGTTTATTGATTATAAATGATCAATAAACGCGGTGCCCTCCTCTCATCAGTAAACTCTGTGTTGTCAGCGAGTTGATGGACGGGAGTTAAACTAGTCTTGTTGTTGTTGTTGTTTACCTTCACAGCTGTACTGCTGATGTCAGCGTGTTGCGTTCAGGGTCTGGGTGTGGACGTGTCTCCCAAAAGGCCTCTGTTGAGACTCGGGGAGCGTCAGCAGCTGGTGTGCCACGTTCAGCAATGTCCTGAGATGCCGATCGTGTCTTGGTCCCTGATGGGGGACCGGCCTCTGACCGCCTCCGTCAGCACCAACAGGACTCACTCCGTGGTGACCTTTGACCCCGTGATGATGGAGCATGAGGGACTCCTGCTGTGTAAAGTCAGCTGTGGAGGAGAGAACAGGCAGATTAAAACCTCGGTGCAGGTTTACTGTGAGTTTCTACTGAGACACACACACTGTAACACACACTGTAACACACACACACACTGTAACACACACACACACTGTAACACACACACACACTGTAACACACACTGTAACACACACTGTAACACACACTGTAACACACACTGTAACACACACACACACTGTAACACACACTGTAACACACACACACACTGTAACACACACACTGTAACACACACACTGTGTAACACACACACTGTGTAACACACACTGTAACACACACACACACTGTAACACACACACACTGTAACACACACTGTAACACACACACACTGTAACACACACTGTAACACACACACACACTGTAACACACACACACACTGTAACACACACACTGTGTAACACACACTGTAACACACACACACACTGTAACACACACACACACACTGTAACACACACTGTAACACACACACACTGTAACACACACTGTAACACACACTGTAACACACACACACTGTAACACACACTGTAACACACACACACTGTAACACACACTGTAACACACACTGTAACACACACACACACTGTAACACACACACTGTAACACACACACACTGTAACACACACACACTGTAACACACACACTGTGTAACACACACTGTAACACACACACACTGTAACACACACACACACTGTAACACACACTGTAACACACACACACTGTAACACACACTGTAACACACACACACACTGTAACACACACACACACTGTAACACACACACTGTGTAACACACACTGTAACACACACACACTGTAACACACACACTGTGTAACACACACTGTAACACACACTGTAACACACACACACACTGTAACACACACACACACTGTAACACACACACTGTGTAACACACACTGTAACACACACACACACTGTAACACACACACACACTGTAACACACACACTGTGTAACACACACTGTAACACACACACACACTGTAACACACACACACACTGTAACACACACACTGTGTAACACACACTGTAACACACACACACACTGTAACACACACACACACTGTAACACACACTGTAACACACACACACTGTAACACACACTGTAACACACACTGTAACACACACACACTGTAACACACACACACTGTAACACACACTGTAACACACACTGTAACACACACTGTAACACACACACACTGTAACACACACACACTGTAACACACACTGTAACACACACACACTGTAACACACACTGTAACACACACTGTAACACACACTGTAACACACACACACTGTAACACACACACACTGTAACACACACTGTAACACACACACTGTAACACACACACTGTAACACACACTGTAACACACACACTGTAACACACACACACTGTAACACACACACACACTGTAACACACACACACTGTAACACACACTGTAACACACACACACTGTAACACACACACACTGTAACACACACACACTGTAACACACACACTCTGTAACACACACACACTGTAACACACACACACTGTAACACACAGTGTAACACACACACTGTGACACACAGTGTAACACACACACTGTGACACACAGTGTAACACACACAGTGTACACACACACACTGTAACACACACACACTGTAACACACAGTGTAACACACACACTGTGACACACAGTGTAACACACAGTGTAACACACACAGTGTAACACACACACAGTGTAACACACACACAGTGTGACACACACACACTGTAACACACACACACAGTGTAACACACACACAGTGTGACACACACACACTGTAACACACACACACTGTAACACACACACACTGTAACACACACTGTAACACACACTGTAACACACACACACACACTGTAACACACACACACTGTAACACACAGTGTAACACACACTGTAACACACACACAGTGTAACACACACTGTAACACACACACACTGTAACACACACACACTGTAACACACACACACACACACTGTAACACACACACACACTGTAACACACACACACTGTAACACACACACACACACACTGTAACACACACACACACACTGTAACACACACACTCTGTAACACACACACACTGTAACACACACACACTGTAACACACAGTGTAACACACACACTGTGACACACAGTGTGACACACACACAGTGTAACACACACACAGTGTGACACACACACACTGTAACACACACACACAGTGTAACACACACACAGTGTGACACACACACACTGTAACACACACACACTGTAACACACACACACTGTAACACACACTGTAACACACACTGTAACACACACACACACACTGTAACACACACACACTGTAACACACAGTGTAACACACACTGTAACACACACACAGTGTGACACACACTGTAACACACAGTGTAACACACTGTAACACACACACTGTAACACACACACTGTAACACACACACACACACACTGTAAACACACACACACACTGTAACACACAGTGTAACACACACACACTGTAACACACACACACACACACACTGTAACACACACACACAGTGTAACACACACACACTGTAACACACACACACACACTCTGTAACACACACACTCTGTAACACACACTGTAACACACACACTGTAACACACACTGTAACACACACAGTGTAACACACACTGTAACACACACAGTGTAACACACACTGTAACACACACACACTGTAACACACACTGTAACACACACACACTGTAACACACACTGTAACACACACACAGTGTAACACACACTGTAACACACACTGTAACACACACAGTGTAACTGTCCATGTCTGTCCCTTGTGGACCTCTTACTGTCCTCTATGTCTCTGCTGGGTCCAGCCTTCCCGTCAGGTCCTGTGATCACAGGTCAGGACCACCTGAGACTGGGGGTGGAGTCCACCCTGACCTGCCAGTGTCTGAAGTTTACCCCGCCGAGCTGCTGACCTTCACCTGATCAGAGGAGACGTCGTCCTGCCGAGCAGTGTGGGAAATCCTGTTTCCAGCTCAGTCCAATCTGAATACAGATTCACCCCTCTGAACCAGGACTCGGGACGAAACATCAGCTGCAGGGCCACGCTGGAACTGCTGAACCTGCCTGCTGAGGACAGGACCAGAGAGACCACCGTCCCCCTAAACCCGCTCTGTGAGTCCAAGTCCTCTGATCTCCCAGATCTCCCACCAAACCTTTACAGACTCAGTCATGAGAAACAGAAGTCCTCTTTCCCCTCTGTAGCTGAGGGGACGCAGTCAGGTCTGGGGTCTGGGGGTTTCAGTACATCACCACCATCGATTCTCCTGAATGACGCAAAAAAGTTTCTGTTTTTTCTGTAATTTAATTGCAAAAATGAAACCTCGATAAATTCTGCGTTCATCCACATAAAGTGAAATATTTCAGATGCTGACGGTTTGCAGCTCATGGAATCAAAACTCTAAATATGAGAATAAAGCCTTTGTAATGCAGACATGTCGACCCGTGTCTCGCTCCTCATCTCATTTCCTCCCTCGCCTCCCGCAGTATTTCACAGCTGGAAACACTGAACCGTCTCTGTCTCCGCCTCCTCTTTAGACGCTCCCGTCGTCACGGTGATGCCAGACTCTGTGTTGGTGATGGCCGGCTCGCCGCTCACTCTCGACTGTTCTGCGGAGGGAAACCCCGAGCCGAGCGTCACCTGGAGCTTCAGGACGGCGGGCGGGCGTCCTTGCCACGGGGTCGAGGCCGTCAGCTGGTCTTTCCGGCGGTGAGTCTGTCTGGGGCCGGATGGTACGACTGTGAGGCCCAAAACGCAGAAGGAAACCAGACCGCCGCTGTGGAGGTCATCGTTCACGGTGAGAGTGAAGCTCCTGTTTCTTTACCCATCTCCTTGGTGTCTCCTTGGTGTCTCCTTAGTGTCTCCTTATTGTCTTCTGAGTGTTTCCTTGGTGTCTCCTTGGTGTCTCCTTAGTGTCTTCTGAGTGTCTCCTTGGTGTCTCCTTAGTGTCTTCTGAGTGTTTCCTTGGTGTCTCCTTGGTGTCTCCTTAGTGTCTTCTGAGTGTTTCCTTGTTGTCTCCTTGGTGTCTCCTTGGTGTCTCCTTGGTGTCTCCTTATTGTCTTCTGAGTGTTTCCTTGGTGTCTCCTTAGTGTCTCCTTATTGTCTTCTGAGTGTTTCTTTGTTGTCTCCTTGGTGTCTCCTTATTGTCTTCTGAGTGTCTCCTTGTTGTCTCCTTAGTGTCTCATTGGTGTCTCCTTAGTGTCTCCTTTGTTGTCTCCTTATTGTCTTCTGTGTGTCTCCTTGGTGTCTCCTTGGTGTTTCCTTGTTGTCTCCTTAGTGTGTCCTTGGTGTCTCCTTAGTGTCTCCTTATTGTCTTCTGTGTGTCTCCTTGGTGTCTCCTTATTGTCTTCTGAGTGTCTCCTTGGTGTCTTCTTGTTGTCTCCTTAGTGTTTCCTTGTTGTCTCCTTAGTGTTTCCTTGTTGTCTCCTTGGTGTCTCCTTGGTGTCTCCTTATTGTCTTCTGAGTGTTTCCTTAGTGTTTCCTTGTTGTCTCCTTGGTGTCTCCTTGGTGTCTCCTTGGTGTCTCCTTATTGTCTTCTGAGTGTCTCCTTGTTGTCTCCTTGGTGTCTCCTTATTGTCTTCTGAGTGTTTCCTTGTTGTCTCCTTGGTGTCTCCTTATTGTCTTGAGTGTTTCCTTGTTGTCTTCTGAGTGTTTCTTTGTTGTCTCCTTGGTGTCTCCTTAGTGTCTTCTGAGTGTTTCCTTGTTGTCTCCTTGGTGTTTCCTTGTTGTCTGCTTGGTGTCTCCTTGGTGTCTCCTTATTGTCTTCTGAGTGTTTCCTTGTTGTCTCCTTGGTGTCTCCTTGTTGTCTCCTTATTGTCTTCTGAGTGTCTCCTTGTTGTCTCCTTGGTGTCTCCTTGGTGTCTTCTGTGTGTCTCCTTGGTGTCTCCTTATTGTCTTCTGAGTGTCTCCTTATTGTCTCCTTAGTGTTTCGTTGTTGTCTCCTTGTTGTCTCCTTAGTGTCTCCTTTGTTGTCTCCTTATTGTCTTCTGTGTGTCTCCTTGGTGTCTCCGTAGTGTCTCCTTATTGTCTTCTGAGTGTTTCCTTATTGTCTTCTGAGTGTCTCCTTGTTGTCTCCTTGGTGTCTCCTTAGTGTCTTCTGAGTGTTTCCTTGGTGTCTCCTTGGTGTCTCCTTAGTGTCTTCTGAGTGTTTCCTTGTTGTCTCCTTGGTGTCTCCTTGGTGTCTCCTTGGTGTCTCCTTATTGTCTTCTGAGTGTTTCCTTGGTGTCTCCTTAGTGTCTCCTTATTGTCTTCTGAGTGTTTCCTTGGTGTCTCCTTAGTGTCTCCTTATTGTCTTCTGAGTGTTTCTTTGTTGTCTCCTTGGTGTCTCCTTATTGTCTTCTGAGTGTCTCCTTGTTGTCTCCTTAGTGTCTCATTGGTGTCTCCTTAGTGTCTCCTTTGTTGTCTCCTTATTGTCTTCTGTGTGTCTCCTTGGTGTCTCCTTGGTGTTTCCTTGTTGTCTCCTTAGTGTCTCCTTGGTGTCTCCTTAGTGTCTCCTTATTGTCTTCTGTGTGTCTCCTTGGTGTCTCCTTATTGTCTTCTGAGTGTCTCCTTGGTGTCTTCTTGTTGTCTCCTTAGTGTTTCCTTGTTGTCTCCTTGGTGTCTCCTTGGTGTCTCCTTATTGTCTTCTGAGTGTCTCCTTGGTGTCTCCTTGTTGTCTCCTTAGTGTCTCCTTTGTTGTCTCCTTATTGTCTTCTGTGTGTCTCCTTGGTGTCTCCGTAGTGTCTCCTTATTGTCTTCTGAGTGTTTCCTTGTTGTCTCCTTAGTGTCTCCTTTGTTGTCTCCTTATTGTCTTCTGTGTGTCTCCTTGGTGTTTCCTTGGTGTTTCCTTGTTGTCTCCTTAGTGTCTCCTTGGTGTCTCCTTAGTGTCTCCTTATTGTCTTCTGAGTGTTTCCTTGTTGTCTCCTTGTTGTCTCCTTGGTGTCTCCTTATTGTCTTCTGAGTGTCTCCTTGGTGTCTCCTTATTGTCTCCTTGGTGTCTCCTTATTGTCTTCTGTGTGTCTCCTTGGTGTCTCCTTATTGTCTTCTGTGTGTTTCCTTGTTGTCTCCTTATTGTCTTCTGAGTGTCTCCTTGTTGTCTCCTTATTGTCTTCTGAGTGTCTCCTTGTTGTCTCCTTATTGTCTTCTGTGTGTCTCCTTGGTGTCTCCTTATTGTCTTCTGTGTGTCTCCTTGGTGTCTCCTTATTGTCTTCTGAGTGTCTCCTTGGTGTCTCCTTGTTGTCTCCTTAGTGTTTCCTTGTTGTCTCCTTAGTGTCTCCTTTGTTGTCTCCTTATTGTCTTCTGTGTGTCTCCTTGGTGTCTCCTTATTGTCTTCTGAGTGTCTCCTTGGTGTCTCCTTGGTGTCTCCTTAGTGTCTCCTTAGTGTCTCCTTGGTGTCTCCTTAGTGTCTCCTTATTGTCTTCTGAGTGTTTCCTTGTTGTCTCCTTGGGGTCTCCTTGGTGTCTCCTTATTGTCTACGTCTACTGAGTGTTTCCTTGTTGTCTCCTTGGTGTCTCCTTATTGTCTTCTGAGTGTTTCCTTGTTGTCTCCTTGGTGTCTCCTTGGTGTCTCCTTATTGTCTTCTGAGTGTTTCCTTGTTGTCTCCTTAGTGTCTCTTTGGTGTCTCCTTATTGTCTTCTGAGTGTTTCCTTGTTGTCTCCTTAGTGTCTCCTTATTGTCTTCTGAGTGTCTCCTTGTTGTCTCCTTGTTGTCTCCTTAGTGTCTCCTTAGTGTCTCATTGGTGTCTCCTTAGTGTCTCCTTTGTTGTCTCCTTATTGTCTTCTGTGTGTCTCCTTGGTGTCTCCTTATTGTCTCCTTGGTGTCTCCTTGGTGTCTCTTTGGTGTCTCCTTGGTGTCTCCTTATTGTCTCCTTTGTGTCTCCTTATTGTCTTCTGAGTGTTTCCTTGTTGTCTCCTTGGTGTCTCCTTATTGTCTTGAGTGTTTCCTTGTTGTCTTCTGAGTGTTTCTTTGTTGTCTCCTTGGTGTCTCCTTAGTGTCTCCTTGGTGTTTCCTTGTTGTCTCCTTGGTGATTCCTTGTTGTCTCCTTGGTGTCTCCTTGGTGTCTCCTTATTGTCTTCTGAGTGTTTCCTTGTTGTCTCCTTGGTGTCTCCTTATTGTCTTCTGAGTGTCTCCTTGGTGTCTCCTTAGTGTCTCCTTATTGTCTTCTGAGTGTTTCCTTGTTGTCTCCTTGGGGTCTCCTTGGTGTCTCCTTATTGTCTACGTCTACTGAGTGTTTCCTTGTTGTCTCCTTGGTGTCTCCTTATTGTCTTCTGAGTGTTTCCTTGTTGTCTCCTTGGTGTCTCCTTGGTGTCTCCTTATTGTCTTCTGAGTGTTTCCTTGTTGTCTCCTTAGTGTCTCTTTGGTGTCTCCTTATTGTCTTCTGAGTGTTTCCTTGTTGTCTCCTTAGTGTCTCCTTATTGTCTTCTGAGTGTCTCCTTGTTGTCTCCTTGTTGTCTCCTTAGTGTCTCCTTAGTGTCTCATTGGTGTCTCCTTAGTGTCTCCTTTGTTGTCTCCTTATTGTCTTCTGTGTGTCTCCTTGGTGTCTCCTTATTGTCTCCTTGGTGTCTCCTTGGTGTCTCTTTGGTGTCTCCTTGGTGTCTCCTTATTGTCTCCTTTGTGTCTCCTTATTGTCTTCTGAGTGTTTCCTTGTTGTCTCCTTGGTGTCTCCTTATTGTCTTGAGTGTTTCCTTGTTGTCTTCTGAGTGTTTCTTTGTTGTCTCCTTGGTGTCTCCTTAGTGTCTCCTTGGTGTTTCCTTGTTGTCTCCTTGGTGATTCCTTGTTGTCTCCTTGGTGTCTCCTTGGTGTCTCCTTATTGTCTTCTGAGTGTTTCCTTGTTGTCTCCTTGGTGTCTCCTTATTGTCTTCTGAGTGTCTCCTTGGTGTCTCCTTGGTGTCTCCTTATTGTCTTCTGAGTGTCTCCTTATTGTCTCCTTGGTGTCTCCTTATTGTCTTCTGAGTGTTTCCTTGTTGTCTCCTGAGTGTCTCCTTGTTGTCTCCTCAGTGTCTCCTTGTTGTCTCCTTGGTGTCTCCTTATTGTCTTCTGTGTGTCTCCTTGGTGTCTCCTTATTGTCTTCTGAGTGTCTCCTTGGTGTCTCCTGAGTGTCTCCTTGGTGTCTCCTTATTGTCTCCATATTGTCTCCATATTGTCTTCTGAGTGTTTCCTTGTTGTCTCCATGGTGTCTCCTTATTGTCTTCTGAGTGTCTCCTTGGTGTCTCCTTATTGTCTTCTGAGTGTTTCCTTGTTGTCTCCTTGGTGTCTCCTTGGTGTTTCCTTGTTGTCTCCTTGGTGTCTCCTTATTGTCTTCTGAGTGTTTCCTTGGTGTCTCCTTGGTGTCTCCTTGGTGTCTCCTTATTGTCTTCTGAGTGTTTCCTTGTTGTCTCCTTGGTGTCTTCTTGGTGTCTCCTTATTGTCTTCTGAGTGTCTCCTTGTTGTCTCCTTGGTGTCTCCTTGGTGTTTCCTTATTGTCTCCTGAGTGTCTCCTCGTTGTCTCCTTGTTGTCTTCTGAGTGTTTCCTTGGTGTCTCCTTGGTGTCTCCTTATTGTCTCCTTGGTGTCTCCTCGGTGTCTCCTTATTGTCTCCTTGTTGTGTCCTCTTTGTGTCCTTCATGTTTACCTGTCACCAGCCTCTCACCCACCTGTCTGCCCCTCCCACAGCTCCGCCCACCAACACCTCCATCTCAGTGAGTCCAGGTGAGGAGGTGGTGGAGGGTCAGCAGGTGACGGTTACCTGCCGCTCAGACGGAGCTCCGCCCGCCACGCTGGTGCTGAGGAGGGAGGGGGCGGAGCTTCAGAGGGCCACCTCCTCCTCGCTCTCCTTCAGCCTCTCCTCCGCCCTGCTGGAAGACTCCGCCCACTACCAGTGCGAAGCGTCCAACCAGTACGGGTCCCAGAGGGTCAACAGCTCCATCACCGTCAGAGGTGCCGATCTTTAGTTTCACTTTCACTTCCTGTCTTTAGGCGCTGTCGCCGCTTCATCACATCTTTCAGTGTCAGTTCAGTTTTTATCTGCAGCTTCCTGAGAGATTAAAGAGCCGAGAGTTTCCGTCTCCTGTCTCTGCTCACGTTTCTTAAAACCAGTACTTCAGTGAAGTGGGACCCTTCTCTCCTTCCTAACACGCTAATGTTCAAACATAAGACTGAAGGTGTCTCTGCTCAGCGACTCCTGAACTTTTCCCTCCTCATGAAAGTCCGTCAGCAGTAGTAGCCTGTGAGACGCTGATGGACCCGGGTCTGAACAGCCGGCACAGAGACAAATAAACGAGCCTGTTGATATAAATCAGGATGAACGGATGAATATTTCAGTCTGTAAACGGTTCTGTTGTTCTGCCAGGTCACCCTCTGCAGGTGGAGGTGAGTCCTCCGGTCTCAGCAGCAGAGCGGGGTTCAGGTCTGGTCCTGACCTGCAGAGCTTCCGGGTGTCTCCAACCCCCCTCCCTCACCTGGACTACAGCCCGGGACCGGACCGTCCTCCAGAGGACGCAGCAGCAGGACGGACTGTCCCGGCTCCACCTGCAGGACCTGGACCTCCAGGATCAGGGAGGATACAGCTGCGAGGCCGAGTGCGACTCCGTCATCAGGACCGGAAACAGCCAGGTCCACGTCCACTGTGAGTCCACTGAGACATTATTAACCCCACTCCCTTTGGTACGGTGGCCCAGAGAGGACAACATCAGAATAATGAGACCAGGTGAAACTGTGTTCTGTTCCACTGGAACCAGAACCCCATAGTTCATCCTGAGTTTACTGAACTCATCAGCTGTTTCAGTACCAGAACCAGAGTCCACCATACCAGAGGTTCTGTAGTGGGTACCAGTAAAACGGGCTCAACTAACACTGTGAGAGAGAGGACGTCACAAAGTACCACCTGCACTCTGATTATTTAATTATTAAGTGAATTCATTCACTTTCTTAACTTTACAGTCTCTCGGTGTGAAATGTGTCTCCGTCTGAGAGACGGACGTATTGACCTTCTCAGACTCAGTGACAGCAGCGTTCGACAGACGTTCAGCTCTTAGAGCTGCAAACTGTATCGCCATCTTAAATTCAATTTTATTTATATAGCGCCAAATCACAACAACAGTTATCTCACAGTGCTTTCATAAAGAGCAGGTCTAGACCGAACTCACTAGGAGACAGAGGCAAGGAAAAACTTCCTTTAAGAGGCAGAAACCTCGAGCAGAACCATGACTCAGGGTGGGCGAGAGAGAGAGAGAGAGAGAGGGAGAGAGAGAGCGAGAGAGGCAGCCTACACAATATCCACACAGAGGTACAGACAGTAAAGGTGATGTTGTTATAGACTAAATGAAAACTGGTACAGATATTTATAGTAGTGTTAATGATTATAATAACAATAATAACAATAGTCGTTGCATACAGAGGGAGAGAAAGTAGAGGAGAGAGGAGCTCAGTGCATCATGGGAAATCCCCCGGCAGTCTAGGCCTATAGCAGCATAACTAAGGGATGGTTCAGGACTCACCTGAGCCAGCCCTAACTATAAGCTTTATCAAAGAGGAAAGTCTTAAGCCTACTCTTAAATGTGGAGATGGTGTCTGCCTCCTGAACCCAAACTGGAACCTGGTTCCACAGGAGAGGAGCTTGATAGCTGAACGCTCTGGCTCCTAGTCTACTTTTGGAGACTCTAGGAACCACAAGTAACCCTGCATTCTGGGAGCGCAGTGCTCTGGTGGGGTAGTAAGGTACTATGAGCTCTTTAAGATAAGATGGTGCCTGACCATTAAGAGCTTTGTAGGTAAGAAGAATGATTTTAAATTCTATTCTGGATTTTACTGGAAGCCAATGCAAAGAAGCTAAAACAGGAGAAATGTGATCTCTTTTCCTGGTTCCTGTCAGAACACGTGCTGCAGTATTCTGGATCAGCTGAAGAGTCTTAATGGACTTTTTCAAGCAGCCTGATAATAAGGAATTGCAGTAATCCAGCCTAGAAGTAACAAATGCATGGACTAGTTTTTCTGCATCATTTTTAGACAGGATGTTTCTGATTTTCGAAATATGACGTAGGTGAAAAAAGGCGGTGATTTTAGTGATTTCTCCAGCTGGGAGAAGTCCGGGCTTTGACACAGAGCTGCTGAAGGAATCTCACGTCACGTGGTTTCTAAACACGAGCCGCCGCAGCAGCACCGGTCGCTGTCCTCCACGTGTTGGGTCCCCGGCACCGTCGGGACCGCAGCAGAACGAGTGCAGACATGTTTTCAGGGTTTTGGGATTGACTTGGTGCTGAAGTATCGGGTCTCCTGACATCCCTTCATTTCAGACGTCCTTCATTAATTAACTTCCCCTGAGTTTACACACAAACTCAGAAAGGTCTGAGTTTAAGGTGGTATGAAGTCAGACCTCCTTTATTAACCCTTGCTGGTCATCTGAGAACCTCTGAGTGGGAGTTCAGTGTTTGTGAATGAAGGCAGAGTTGAGGGTTCAGATGAGTTGGGATGAGTTAGTTTGTGTTATTTTAAGGAGTATTTTAATCTTTCTGCTGACTTCCTGTCTGATGAAGAAAAGCCAGCAGGTCGGAGGAGTTTTATCTGCAGACTCTCGGCTCTGTTTTGAATCAGAGGAAAAACAATCAGGACCTGAATCATCAGGATTAAATCTGATATTGAGACATTCCTGCAGGTCTCTGCGGGGGCCGGGGGGCGGGAGGGCGGGGGTGTCCTGGACTTCAGTCGGAGCTGCTGTGTGTTTGGAGAGATTTGTTTCTGTTGGCAGGGAGGGCGAAGGTCCTCACTCTGCTGTTCTGCTGCTGATCCAGAGAGCAGGAACACTTCCTGACAAAGATCTGTCTTTAATCTGGACCGAGGAGGACTGACTCCAACGCTCCCTCTGACAGGAAGTGACACAACAGGGGGAGAGCGGCCAAATCCTCCCCCGCAGCAGAGACAGGCAGAGTTTAATTTGAACATCAGGCCGAAGCTGCTGAACAGAAAAGAGTTTCTGCTGAGTGAAAGTTAACGTGGTTTTAAACTTTTCTTCAGAACGAACTCTTGATGCCAAACAGTCAGAACGTTTAGGAGAAAAAACAAAGCAACATCTTTAAAAATGAAGTGACCCGAATGAATGAAATCAAACATTGTTTTGTTATGTTGTTGATAATCATGATGATTGTTTTATTGCTCGGCTGTAACGCCGCCGGGCCGAACGTCCCTGCAGCCCGACCCGCAGAGTCTGAAGCCGATCGGCTGATCGATCAGCTGCGTGAACGTCTGCTGTGTTTTTCTTCTCTCCAGCGTTTCCCTCTGATCCGGTTCTGGAGGATCCTGGTCCTGTCCTGCTGGGTCAGGAGGCGGTCCTTCACTGTGATGTCAGCAACGTCTTCTCAGCCAATCAGATGAGGATCCGGTGGCTGTCGGGGAACGCGACGCTGAGGTCGGAGTCCTTCAGCTTCTCCGGTTCCTTGCGGAACGTCTCGTCTGTTCTTCGGCACCGGGTCGAGGAGGAGCAGCTGGTCCTGACCTGCGGCGCCGAGCTGCTGAGGGAGGACGGAGACGTGTGGAGGTCCAGGAGGACCAGCGTCCCCCTGCAGGTCCACTGTGAGTGTCTCTGCATTTTTCAGCCGCTCTCTGATTGGCTGAGAGGAGAGTTAGGTGAGAGATGATGTCACTCATGAGCTCACTCTTGTTTCTGCTTCAGATCCTCCGAGGGGAACCTCCATCTCAGTGAGTCCAGGTGAGGAGGTGGTGGAGGGTCAGCAGGTGACGGTTACCTGCCGCTCAGACGGAGCTCCGCCCGCCACGCTGGTGCTGAGGAGGGAGGGGGCGGAGCTTCAGAGGGCCACCTCCTCCTCGCTCTCCTTCAGCCTCTCCTCCGCCCTGCTGGAAGACTCCGCCCACTACCAGTGCGAAGCGTCCAACCAGTACGGGTCCCAGAGGGTCAACAGCTCCATCACCGTCAGAGGTGCCGATCTTTAGTTTCACTTTCACTTCCTGTCTTTAGGCGCTGTCGCCGCTTCATCACATCTTTCAGTGTCAGTTCAGTTTTTATCTGCAGCTTCCTGAGAGATTAAAGAGCCGAGAGTTTCCTCCAACACCCGTCTCCTCTCTCTGCTCACAACACGAGCTCAGAGAACCCGAGCGAGGAACTCGAGACAAATCAAACTGGAAGAGAAACCAGGACTAAAAGCTCAGAAGCGTCGAGTCCGACCGAATCACAGATGAACGGAGTGAGACGTCGCTCCGACACAAAGAAACGAGCAGCTGTGTTTGACAGCAGCTCTCTTTATGTGGAGGTTTGATGGGAAGAAGTAAATCACTCCAAAGTAAATTCAGGCTCGTTGATCTTTACAGCAGCGAGACTGTAGAAGCACTGACACCCTTAAACCCCCAGAAGGTTGTAATTTCCTGTTGGTCCTGAAGAGGGAACCAAGCCGTCTTCATATGGACGTGTGGTCAAGACCCGTTGGCGTCAGTGTTTTGATAATGCAGGACGCAGGTGTAGGACATTTCACAGAGTCAGAGGAACCGGACCCTCCACCCAGAGGCCGGCGTTCGTTTCCGTCTGAAACTAAAAGTCAACACTGAATGTTTTTAGTGACGTTCCGTTAAGTTTTAATTTTGGCCTAATCCTGACCAAACTGCAGCGTTTCACAACATTAACAACTAGTTTCATTTTAAAGAGTCCACGGAGCCCTAAACGCTAAAGGGTACCCAGGGCGTTAAAAAGTGACGGCAAGGGGTCTGACATGGGGGGGCTGAACTGCTAACGTTAGCCTGAAGCTAAAGCTCTCTCTGTGTCTCGTTCTGACACTAAAGAAAGCTGATGGATCCTGAACGCTTCATACAGAGATGAATAAACGAGGGCGTTTGGAGATTTCCTGCTTAATAATCATCAGAATTATCCTGATGAATCTTCACGTCGTCCTCGGCTGCAAACACTTCCGTTGTTCAGCTGTAGTTTCGTTGGCAGCAGTTTGGTAGAATGAAGTGGACCCAGGACCAGGTCCTGACAGGACTCCCTCAGTCCTCCTGCAGCTCCTCTTCTGCTTCTCTTATCTGACTCCTTCACATGACGCTGAGTGCGGTGAGAAATAAACTCTGACCTTCCTGCTGAGTAATGTGTCAGACGCTGATGTTGACCAGACGCAGACCTCCTCTGACGGCGGCCGCTGTCCACCTCCTCCAGGCACGTCTGTTTCCAGGAAATTCATCTTTCGCTTCATCTGAAAGATTCAAATTAAAAAGGTTTTAATGGGACAGAATGTTTTTCAGACATGAAGTTTATTAAAAAAGCACAAACATGCACGCTCCATATCAGGTGGTGAAGTGTTGGGTTAAAGGTCAACGGGGTCGGCTCAGCAGGTCGTCACATGACAGTTTACAGCTGCCTGTGTTTCCCTCCTTTAAATACACGAACATGAGGTCGTCTGCCGGCGGCAGCAGGACTGACGCTCAGAAACAGAACTGACGGTCGGAGACGTGATTTAAAGTTAATAACAAGAGGTCTGAGCACAACTGGCAGAACAGTTAAAACTAAACTCCAACACTCATTTTCAAAATGCAATAATACAGTGACACAGTACACTATATCTCCCAAAACACACGTTCTCTTTCAGCCGGTCGTAGCCCAGTGGACAGAAACTGCATTATTTAAATGTGTCAGGTCTGCTGCTGAAACAAGAGACGCTGTATTGTACAGATCACAGATTCTGCTTTGCACTGCAGTAAATGTTGAGTGTGAGTTTAGTAAATTTGTTTTGTTTCCTAAAAGATGAATGACCCATCGGTTTATAAAAATACAAAGACAGGATCGTTGCAGTAAAGGCTCCACGTGCAAGAAAACTGACAGTATTATTATATTGCAGTGTGAGACAAAATATCAAACAGAATATGCCACAGAAACAAAGTCAGATTCTAATCCGCCCGGTCTTCTGCATTTGGCCACGTCTTCCCGTCCACATCACACCTGATATCTGCTCTCAGGGCATCTTGGGAAGAATCTCTTGGCACGGCTTATCCACCCCAGGCAGGGTTCAGCTGTGATGTCTTGGCACGCAGCGTCCACTGCATGCAGGAGGGACATTTGGTCATAAACCCTCCATCTCCAGGCTGAGAAGAACTCCTCAGTGGGGTTGAGGAAAAGCAGGCTGTGACTGCACGGGGATGCTGGAACGCCGCTTGTCCCTTGTGATCACGTATATCGGCACCTGGTCTCCCACCTGTCCCCTTTCTGCCTCTAGCGCCTGTCTTTCATACAGGTCTTCTAAAACCAGGAGAAGGCGGTCGGTGTTGGGGCCAATCTCACATTCATACAGGAGTGGACCGTTGTTGCAGTATCAGTATTATTTATATAGCACACTTTCACACGGTAAAATACAACAACAGACATAAAGCAGCAATAAAGCAATGAAACATTATACATACGATATATGAATAAGAATAATAACAGACTGAACTCGAAGGAAATGCCAAAGAAAAGAGAGCGATGTTGGCTCCTCTGCTGCGCCAAGTTAAAGCCAGCCTCGTCAACGTAGATCATTTCATGTGGGACTTGATCTCTGAATGTTAAATGCTTTGCTGTATGTCCTACTGCACTTCAGCTTTATGGAGTAGTTTACTGGAGACACACGATGCGTAGTACAGTAATGACCTTACCTGGACGCATCGGCGACGGAGTTCCTTGATGCGCTCGCAGTTGTTTCATTGGGACTGTGTTTAGCTAGATGAAATGGATGTTACGCTGCATTGTTCCAAAGACCAGGTTGTCCTCCACAACTCTGGACTAACAATAGCGAGTTCCTGTTCTTCCTTCAGGAGCGTTCCGGTGCCCCCTGAGGGAGGTAGACATTGAATCAGTTCCATGTTAGGACCGGAAGCATACAGTCACTGCACTACATGGTAAAGTTATTTAAGTTTGCAGTAGGAGGAACCTGTTGGCTTCTGTGTCTGCGCTGGTTCACCAGCTCTCTGTATGATAGCCGTGGTTTATGACGTGGTCTTATTTCATCAGTGACCACAGCTCGGGCCCTTCTTTGAGCACCACCGCACATTCTGACTCCTCTCCCTCGTGCAGGCATTTTCCTGACTTCCTTTGTGTTGCTCTGTATTGTTTCTTTTCCACACAAGATTAGACCACATGGTCATGCAACTGAAGGAACACCTGAGTGTGTTTCCTAGATGGGAATCAGCTGTGACTGATCTATTTGCAGACCTAAAATATATACGCGTGTTTCAAGTCACACTATAAGTTAGCTTTAGAACAAGGTGTTATCTGTTCTGACATGCAGTAAAAATCCATCGTTTTGATCTTGGCTGAGCTTGTGTGGAAAAGAAGTTCAAGCATTGTAAATTTGTGTAAACTGTTAGAAACTGCATTTTGTGTCAAAGCAACAGGAAACGAGTTAATTGTAAAGCCTGCGCAGACGGATGTTGTGCAAACTGTGTTAAGAGTTTAGGAAAATTGTTAAAAGGGTTGTCATAGCCATCGTAAAGTAACGTCTCCGGCCGTACCCTGCGCCCCCAAAACTCTAACTACACATCGCAGCGACGCAGACCGCAAGAACTGTGATTGGTCGGCTTCGTGGCATCGTTTCCTCTGAGCTGCCAGGAAGTGGGA
The DNA here is from genome assembly GCF_014851395.1 of Micropterus salmoides. NCBI lineage: Eukaryota > Metazoa > Chordata > Actinopteri > Centrarchiformes > Centrarchidae > Micropterus > Micropterus salmoides. The sequence continues at coordinate 1,148 of NW_024044376.1, read as the reverse complement.
GCGCTTTGTGAAGCCAGTTTAACTTGCAGCCAAACCAGCGGCTGGAACACAGTCGACGTGTTTCAGAGTTTAATCCATTCGGTGGATAACATTTGAAAAGTCCAGAAGAGCCGCACGGTCAACGCAGCGACGCCATAACGCTAACCAGCATGTTGGCGGTGTGACTGCAGAGCTGGAACTGAACTCTCTCTGATTTTAATAGTTTTAGTCCAAGAAGCCTGCGTGTTGTTTTCAACATGTTGCTGTAAAATAATTCAGAAATACATTTTTCAAAAAGCCAAGATAAAATATATCTGCTGGCATGAAATATTAACGCAGCCTTGGTGAAGTTCAGGCCCAGATTCCACCTGCAGAGCGCCGCAGACGCCAACACGCGAGTATAAATGTGAGGGTTTAGGCTGCTGAAGATGAAACGGCATCAGTCCTGATTCTTTGTTGTTCTCCTGGTTTCAGCTTCTCAGACCAGAGACTCTCTTTGGGTTTTGGACTTTTAGTGTAGATGAAATCATTAGTGTAGAGAGAGACGTGTCCTGAATGCAGGATATATTAAAGTCTCGTCTCGTCTTGTTCTCGTGTGCGGAGCCCTGATGTTCCCGCCGCCACTGCACCACGTGACGTCCTTTATGTCTAAATGAGAATCACGTGACCGGGTTCTGCCTCTGACCGTAATCTGGTTTCTTGTGGTCCAGCTCCTCCGAGGAACACCACGGTCCTCATCCTGCCGTCTTCGGTGGTCCAGGAGGGACAGAATGTCACCGTGTGCTGCCAAACCATCAGCTTCCCGCCGGCAGCCGTGGTGCTGAAGAAGCTGACCAATGGACGGAGCTGTACTCCCCCAACGGCACCTTTCTATTGGTCAACGTCACAGCCAGAGACTCCGGGCTTTACCAGGTCAACGTGACCAACGACCTCGGGTACCAGGTCCAAGTCTTCAGCATCAGCGTCAGAGGTCCCAAAGTTTAACCTCATTATTATAATTTAATCTTATTTCTTTTGTTAAAGTGTTGAAATGGAAAATGTTTTCTTTTATTCTGAAGTCTTTGTCTCACTTCCTGCAGAGAGGAGCACCCACCGTCCCCCCAGCCTCGGCGCCATCGCCGTCCCAGTCTTCTGCGTTGCCGCCGGGCTAGCGGCTGCTGCGCTGCTCC
>NW_024044375.1:0-22180 GCF_014851395.1 Micropterus salmoides | reverse complement strand
TACAAAACACTGTATCAGCTAGCGAACTCTCTGACGCATCATCAAGTGTCATCTGGCGTGCCGCGCGCACGAGTGACGACGCAGGCTGGGAATACCTTGGGCGACTCTGCACTGCAGGCAGGGTCTCTTGGTATCCAAGAACTTCCAACGTTGGAGTAACTTTACCCGGCTATGTCATTTCCCATGAGCAACACAACACAAGCTCATCACACACTGCTACTGGGAAAAAAACACTGACTAGATCGGACTGAATGTGCACCTTATGCACAGGACAAGGTGCATATCCCATTTCAATGCCTCTTAAGACGGACCCAAATCCACAGGCGGATTCAACTGAAAAGGGGAGCACGGAAGCTAACACACAACGATTGGGAACAAGCGGTGTCCCGTAACACTTTAACAGACTGCTGGTCTGGCAATCCTGTAAGCGAAATAAGTGCTTTGAGTACAAATGGACGAAAACAGGGATCAACCTCACTTTGGTTGTAACAGTTAACTGAGGCTTGGTAGATTGTTAATTAACCCGACACCCTTGGGCTGAGACCCATGCGAAGACGACCGGTCTTTGCGTTTCAAAATCACCACAATCAGAAATAACATGTCCCCTCTTACGACAATAATAACACTGACGCTCTTCTCCTTCGGACTGGGATTCCTAGGAGGATTAGTCTGAGGTAGGTTTACACGACGGAACTGTCTACAACCTGAGGAAACGCTGGTTGTGAATTAGCATATACTCATCTGCTAATGTAGCTGCAGCAGATAATGTTAACACTTTGGTCTTCATTCCACAGGGAACAGCCTACTTGGTAGAGGTGAGACAGAAAAGGGAACACAAAGGTGACAGCGCCAGCCGTGACACTAGGGTCAGAGGCTATAGGACACTAATAGGCGGACCGCGGTCGGATCCGGACCCAGCCGCCGTCCTCTCCGGACCGCCGACCTACAGCCCATTTTATTGAGACTTACTACTCGTGACGGAGTGTTTCTATTTAACCCGCGCAGCTTTTCTAGCATTACTGTACTGGTTTAGAGGACCAGGAAACTCACAGACCAATCACATGTGCTCCAATCGTCTCATGTGACGCTGCTCAGCCAATCAAATCTGTGCATACCGATGCTTGCGAGTCGAGTCCGCGAGATTCACCAGAGACGTTTTGGAAACACACCCGAATTGAGGAGACGAAAAGAAAAGAGATTTCACATGACTTTTAATCAGAAGTACAGATTTTTACATGTACATTCCTCCACGGGCAGTTCAAAACCAAAATATCTCATAGATCTCAATATGCTAGCTGGAGCTCACGTTTCTCACTGAACAACAGAAAGTAGGAAAGTGGTAGCTCTGTAAGAGGAAATGAAAGAGAAGAGGAGTTATTACAGCTGTTCATTTGTTATGAGTGTTTATTATAAAATTGGTTAAGACTACTTCATCACTTCAAGCTACACTTTTTATTACATTTTTTCTAAAATTAGGCACTTTAATTTAGTTGACTTAAATTTAGAATTATTATTTGAATAGTATATTTTTATATTCCAGTTTGATGTGGAAACTGATGAAAATATTTGATTGACAGTCCGTTGTTGACTAAAAACATGTGTTGATACAACTATAGGTTATAGTATGAATGATGCAAGTTCGTCGTTTTGATGTTCCGGACCTTTGCTTCAGGAAATTTCTCTAACTGGACCTCTTTGAAATCTAATTGAATACCCCTGCTATAGGATAACAAAGCTACACCATTACACAGCTTTGTGTTCGATCCAACAAAAAAAAAATGTGTCACTAAATCAACATGTTGGACGCAAGGAAACATGACCAACAGAGCTGCAGTAAGGAGGAGGATCTACAATGAAAAGGGCAGGAAAAGACTGTTATTTGCCTTGAAAACAGACTCATAAATGTCTTACTCTGATAGATGATATCTCTCATATAGATGAGATCTCTGATCTTAAATAAATGAAGATAAACAACCCACCCTCTCTTTCCTTCATCCACTCATCCCTTTATCCATCTTCCTCATTCCTCATCCCTTCCTATTCAACCGGTGCACGCTCTCTCATGTCTCATCTACAGGTGCTGGTCATATAAAAAAAAAAATATATATATATATATATATATATAGAATATAATATCATCAAAAAGTTGATTTAATTCAGTAAGTCCATTCAAAAAGTGAAACACAGACTGATATATTTCAAGTGTTCATTCTTTTTAATTTGATGATTATATATATTGGCTAGGCTGGGAAGCTAGAGAGCTTGTGGATCCAGGAGTGGGCTGGCGAGGCGAGGTGGCACGAGGCAGGACGGTCTGGAAACAAAAGAAGAGACAAAAAACAGTTAGGAACAAACTTTAACGCGAAGTCTCGAGTGGAACGAGAATCATAGAGGGCCGAAAAACTGTTACCACAGATGGTGAAAAACAATCTGGCACCGGCCCTCCAGGAAGCTGGAGCTAGAGCACAGCGGTGGAGTTGATCTGCTGCAGGGTGGAGGAGAGCCAGGTGCCGAGCCAGCTACCACGCCCCTGCACAGAGAGAACACACCTCCCAAGCAGCCACACAGCCCAAGCCGTAACAATGATGTTCTTACCTCGAGACATTGTCAGTTTACATTTGTTTTTCATTGTGTGAGTAGATTGATGGTACCGCTCACTGCATGAGTTATACAACACAACTGAGAAGTTAGCAAGCTGATTTTTTGCTGAGGGGACAGATGGACCTGTACCTCGAAAGCTGAGCAGCCAGCCAGTGACAGCAACTACTGTATAATACAGAATGAGAAGAAATGCTCCATGTAGTTAGCGCTCAGTCAGTTCAGTTCACCATATGCTAAGTGATAATAAATAAAAGCACATACAAACCCTTTTTATCCCCTAGGCATCCCGGAGAATATATCTGTTCATCCCAAACACATTCTATCACTTAGAGACTAACAGCGACGGAACACTGTTAGTCTCGAGCCCTGATATGAAGTGAGAATGCACGACAGTCAGAGGGGCCTCTAACTAAAGTTTGATTAGGGTCTCCGAAGGTCTAGGGCCGGCTTTGGGTTGATTTGAGGTAAACAGGAGACTGAGGTTGGAGACTGAGTCCTGTGTGGAAGAAGTCAAAGTTGACAAATTGATATTCAATCTATTTTGCCATTTAAGTATGAGGACATGGTAATACTACAACTGGAGCTGTCAAGTGAGAGTGACTCACTCCAGACTCACAGACAGGTGCCGCCTGCTTTCAAAGTAAAATTGAACTGAAATAAAACTGAAAGTTTGTCTGAGCCATAGCAGAGCTGTCGAGTTGAGTGCCTTTGTTTGTCTCTAAAAGAAAATTCAGTACATCTGGCCTTTTCTCAGCAACATAGTACACTGGTGAGTACAGCTGTTCATTTTTACTGTCAACATTAAAAAAGAGCAGCCACAACTGTGAGTTCCTTGTATCTTTTTGTGTCCTTTAATTTAGGTAGCTATGGGACCACAAATAATTAGGTACAATTAGATTTTTTCTTAAAGTCAATTTGTTTGTTTTTAATATTGCTATGTGTCCTCTGTCAAGCAGCTGACAGAAACTTTGGATGTGCAGAGCCTTCCCTTTTTCCAACAATCAGCATTGACACTAAAGTCAGTTGTTCTAAGACAGGAACTTGTTGTGTATTGTATCATTCAGTTAATGTTTTGTCCTTAAGGTTTTGCAACTCAAAACATATAGAATTCCATAATTCATTCAGATGCACCAGTGTTTGTACAGAAGAAGTCAGGTGACTGAGTACAAAGACCCATTTTTTCATTTAGGTATGAGGATGTGGCAATCAGCAGACTGGAAGTGTCAAGTGAGGGTGACTCACTCCAGTCAGACCGGAATGTCTTAGTTACAGGTGCCACCTGCTTTTAAGAATGCAGAAAATTTAAATGTGTAGTCCTCAAATCAAGAAGAAGAATAATTAACAACGCATTACAACTTGTCAGTGACTGACACCCAAACTTGTGCTTAAGAATTTCAATTTGGGACTTACCTGTCTTTACTTTGGAGTAGTGTCACATGATTTGAGAATTTGGGGTAAATTTCAAAACTAGTCCAGAATTTCTGCACAAAATTGCAGTGTTCTGACAAACACTAGGGAGTACAGCTGTCATATAAAAAAAATAAAAAATGAATGTCTGCCACAATTCAGAGATCCCAAAATATATTTTTGGATCCTTTAAATTCAGTAAAGTAAGGGACAGATCAAATAAGTACCTATAATTAGTCAGGATTGGCCGAGTGCAGAGTCAAGTTAGGAGCCCACGCAAGACAAACAAACGAGCAGGATGCAGTTCAAGTGTTTATTAAACTAAATTAAACAGGCTTACACAGGTTCAAGACAAAGTCCAAACAAAGGTAGTTGCAAAATCCAAAGGCATTTTCCATAACTGGGGAAGACAAAGATAGGCAGGAAGCATTCGACAAATGAGCACGCAACAAAGACTGAACTGAACTGACAAACATTTAAGCAGAGGTAACAAGCAGGGTGGGACCAAGATCAATGAAGCACATGGGTAATCAAACAGAACACCACACACACACCACACACACATACAGGCAGGATGATTACAGACAGAAAAAAACAGGACTTACACAAAACACGGAACAAATGCGAAACAAATACAAACCGGGAGTGACCAGATAAGGAAATCACAGATCCCAACCAGAACTAAAACTGCCAAGCAAGACTGAGACAGGAAACCAAAACCAAATAGGGGGGGCTGAACAGTTCAGGAGGACGACCAGGAGATCGACCGGGCAGGCCGAGGCTTACAGGAGACAGGAGGCAGGGCAAAAGGAGAGAAACCGTGAACAACCTGTTGGCAGGACATAGGGGCTGGGCAGTTCAGGGGGGACGACCTGGAGGTCAAACCAATGGGCTAAACAGGTCAGGAGGTTGACCTGGAGGTTTAACCAGTAGGCAGAGCAGGGCAGGCGGGCAAGAGAAGGCAGAAACCGAGACCAGGCAGGAGACTGGGTACCTCAGGAAGAGGCAGGAGGCCGGCGATGAGGACGGAACCCATCTTGTGGGTGGCTATGAAGGCCAAACCTCTTCAGAGATCGAGCAGAGCTGAAGGCCAGCAGTGAAGCAGCAGAACAGGGAACCAGAGACAGGGCTGCAGGGCTGAGGACCTGCAAAGGGAGAGGAGGAACCATGGCAGGCAACAGGACAGCTGGAGACCATCGACTGGACAGCCACAACTATTGACTGGACCATAAGACTGGAGACTGGAGACTGTCGACTGGACCACAGACTGGAGACCGTCAATTGGGCCACAGGACTGGAGGCCGTCGACTGGAAACTGGGGGTTGGAGTCGGCCGGGACTGGACCCACAATACAGGACGCTGGCGATAGGTCAGCAAGACTGGACTGGTCTGTACCATAGGGAGCTCTGTTCAGAATTGCTGGGCAGCTTTGACAGAGGGGCATCAAAGGCATCAGAGCAGCACGGTGGCAGCAGGATCCACGTCGCCCTATTGAGGTTTATATTTTGCAATGGCATTACTATTGTTTTACGCATTACAACGCATTACAACTTTAAGTGACTTGAAACCCAAACTTTGTGGTTCAGGATTTCAATGGGAGCTTCCTGAGGTCCCTATTGCTTTATCAAACAAAAAAGTTCCGTTTGAATTTCTTCACTCTTTCACTTTTGTTCTTTTGTGTAGATATGGCTGCTGCCAGCTGTCTGCTGTCTGAAGATCAGTTCCTGTGCTGCATCTGTCTGGATGTGTTCACTGATCCTGTCACCATACCTGTGGACACAACTTCTGCAAAAACTGCATCACTGAACACTGGAATGTCAATGTCGCATGAAGTGTCCCATGTGTAAGAGCCTTTTACCACAAGACCTGAGCTGCACATCAACACTTTCATCTCTGAGATGGCTCAGTTCAGACAGTCAGCTCTGCAGGAAGCCTGCAGCAGCAGCAGCTCAGAGAAACAAGTGTCCAAACCAGGAGAGGTTCCCTGTGACGTCTGCACTGGAACCAAACTGAAGGCCCTGAAGTCCTGCCTGGTGTGTCTGGTCTCCTACTGTGAGACTCCACCTGGAGCCTCATCTGACAGCTTCAGGCCTGAAAAGACATCTGATCCCAACTGCTCGACCCTGTGTGGACAACGGAAGCAGGATGTGACGAAGCACAATAAACCTCTGGCGTTGTTCTGTAAACCGACCGACATGTGTGCATGCTCTGCACTGTTTTAGACACAAATGCACGATACTGTTCCTCTGAAGGAAGGATATGAAGGAAAAAAGGCAGAGTTGGAGGCTGAAATTCAGCAGATGATCCAGAAGAGACGACTGAAGATTCAGGAGATCAACAGTCGGTTGGCCTCAGGAGGAAGATGCAGACAGAGAGAAGCAGAAGGTGTTAGATCTTCACTTCTCTGAAGGAGTCTGTTGAGAGAGGCCTGAAGGAGCTCATCGACACCATCGAAGAGAAGCAGAGAACAACAAGAGCAACAGGCTGAAGGCTTCATCAAAGAGCTGGAACAGGAAATCTCTGAGCTGATCAAGAGAAGGACTGAGGTGGAGCAGCTCTCACGCTCTGAAGACCACCTCCATCTTCTCCAGAGTGTCCAGTGCCTGAATGGTGCCCCACCTATGAAGGACTGGACAGAGGTCAGCATCCATCCACCACATGATGGGACCATAAGGAGAGCTGTGAATCAGGGAGGAGAAACTCAGTAAAGAGATGAAGAAGCTGCTTGAAGCTGAGCTGAAGAGGGTCCAGCAGTATGCCATAAATGTGACTCTTGATCCTGATACAGCACATCCTACGCTCATCCTGTCTGATGATGGGAAACAATTGAATCCCGGTGAATACAGAAGATCTCCCAAAAACCCAAAGAGATTTTCTCTCAACCCCTGTGTTTTAGGAAAGCCGAGTTTCTCTTCAGGCAGATTTTACTTTGAGGTTCAGGTTAATGGAAAGACTGAATGGGATCTAGGAGTGGCCAGAGAGTCAATCAACAGGAAAGAAGACATCCCACTGAGCCCTGATGAGGGTTACTGGACTATAGGTTGAGGAGAAGAATTAAGTACAAAGCTCTGACTGATCCTCCAGTCCGTCTCTCTCTGAAGTCTCGGCCTCAGAAGGTGGGGTGTGTTTGTGGATTATGAGGAGGGTCTGGTCTCCTTTTATGACGTAGACGCTGCAGTTTTATCTACTCCTTTACTGGCTGCTGCTTCAGTGAGAAACTCTTTCCATACTTCAACCCTGGTCTGAATGATGGTGGTAAAAACTCTGCACCACTGATCATCTCTCCTGTCAATCATTGAGTGGACTGATCATTTTTAGACTCTGACTTGAGCCATGAATTTGATTACTTCAGAATCAATTTCACAAAAATCCTAAAAGATTTGTTAGTTTTAATGTAGTATATTGTGGTAATCATATTCAATCATCAAACAGCATGTGAAATCACATTAGGAAAAGAATAATAAGTGCAGAGGTGGTTGCTGATTACCACCTCCTCCTAAGAGTTCCTGACCACTGACTATAGCTTGAAATGGTGCTAAACTTTGTTGTTTTTGTTGTATACTGATGTGTCTCAAATGTCATGTCTCCCATTACTTGGCTTTAAATTGGTGCAACACCAATTTCCAATATGATTAATTAGCTCTTAAACCCTGCTGGACCTACCATTGTTACAAATAGCAAGTATACTCTAATGCCAAACCTTAAAACAGACTTCTTTTCTGATGTAAAAGCTATTTAGTGGAAAGTGAAGGTGGAATATGGATTCAAAATGTAATTATATTTAGATTTAATAAACTGATTACTGCAAATTTCCAGTTTTGAAATACTGTCAATCACCTAAGCTTTACAAGAGGGAAAAACATGTCTTTTAGTCCGATGTTGCTTGTTACGTCCCCGCTCTCTAGGGGTAGGAGAGACGTAAACATAAACCAGATGGATTTGGTATGGGTGGAAAGATTATTTATTAAACAGTCTGATGCACACAAAATGGTCAAACAGAAAATGGGCAAGTGGGTGCTGCGTAAAACAAGAACCAAATATAACAAAAAGAGATCCCTCCTACATGAGGGATTACTAAACTACTCGAAAAGAATAAACAAAAACCTCTCTAGCCGTTGTTCAAAAGCAAAACACAGGAGCGCAGCACCCCTAAACCTAGTGTCTCTAAAACAAGTATTTGCTAACAGGTGTGAGTGATCAGTGATGAGCTTCCCCTAGCCCAATTCTGTAGACCAAATACTGGGATCAGCCCAGGTGAGTTACCAACTCTCAGTAACACACAGATCTAACAAACACAGAAATGGTGTTTCCACTGAGGACACGCACACACAGAGTTCAAGGTTAGGACCAGCGTCGGGGCAAAACATGGTAAAAGGTAGCTTCCTCGACCCAGCAGCAGACCAGCCTATTTGAGAGAGAAGGCACGAAGGCGGTCCTGCAGGCAGCTCGGCGATTGGAGAAGGGTTGGTGCACCGCTCCAATCAGGATCGTCGGATGTGAGGCGGGATCAGCCAGACTTGCCGAAGACCAGCCAATCCCCGCCTCACAGTGTAACACATGTAGGGAGAAACATAGCAGCAGTGACACACAGACAGCCGTAACGTTGCTAAATTAGTTTCACCATATAATTTTGTCTTTAATCAATATAATGATTTGAAGCTTTGGATTATCTGTATATTTGAAAGGAGCCTTAATGAGCAGAGTGAACGGCAGTGAGGGACAGGGAGGGAGGTTTAGAATTTCTTGTTGGTCAAATTTGATTAGATTTTTTAAAAATTCTATTGATACTTGTAACTAGCTCAAATGTCCCTGTATGAACCAAGGCAGAGCAACACAACTCCTGTTTCAAATACACAGCTTTTCTGCTGAATTCACAGTTTTAGTTAACATCCTCTTTTAATCTGCAGTCTTTGTTTACTATGGAGAACCTATGGGGACATGGGCAAAAAAAAATTAAAAACCTCATGCGCACCAGATACTTTCTGATATTATCTCATGCACACCAGACACTTTCCTGTCAGCCCCAGATACTTTCTTGTGAACATGAGAAATGTGATTTGTTTCCTCCCCCAAATCCCCTCAGATGCTCTGGAAAACACCATTAAGTAAAGTGAAGTATAAACTCACTAATGAGTACCAAGATACTTTCCATTATATACACATTTGACCAATACAACCAGTGTAATGTTCAAACTGTACAAAAATGGCCAGATGACGCATGGGAATTTCATTTTCTTTTGGAGGATAGTGGACAGAGGCTATAGGGTAACAAAGCTACACCATTACACAACTTTGGTGTTTTCTCCCACAAAAATAAAAATAATCTTGGGCCAACAACATGTCACTTAAATCAAACCTTATGGACGCAACAAACACATCAACAGAGCTGCAGTAAGGAGGAGGAGCAATGAATAAGGCAGGAAAAGGCTGTTGTTTTCCCTGGTATCAGGCTCTCCAGCAGCCCCTTCTCTCCAGATATGTACAGCCCACAACAAGCTACACCAATCAAATGCTGTCTGCTGCTGTGTGGGAAGTATAAGCCTGACAAGAAAGTCTGCCTACAAGGATTTACGTACTGGTCACAGCAAAGAGAGGCAAGGTTAAATAAAACTTCCTGAAATGAAACTGAAAGTTTGTCAGAGCCACAGCAAGGCAGACGTCGTGGGGACAAGTCTCTGAAAGAAAATTCAAGAACCCATCTGGCCCTTCTCAGCAACATAGCAGTGTCTCTGACTCTGACAAACACTGGTGAGTACAGGTGTTAATGTTTACTGTTGCATTAAAAAAGATCTGGCACAACTGGTAGTTTCCTGTATTCTTATGTGTCCTGTAATGTGCTCAAGTATTGGACAGATCAAATAATTAACTATTTTTAAAAAGCCACTTAAATGTTGAAAACTGTTTTTTAATTGCTATGTGTCCCCTGTCAAGCAGCTGACAGAAACTCTGCATCCGCAGATCCTTCCCTTTTTCCATCAACCAGCATTAACACTAAAGTCAGCTGTTCTAAGCCAGTAACTTCTTGTGAATTGCATCATTCAGTTCATTTTCTTGTCCTTAAGGTTTTGTAACTCAAAAAATATATAATACCATAATAAATTTAGATGCACCAGTGTTTGTGTTTGAGAACACTTTTCAAGATACGATTTTAGATTGTTACAAAATTCAGTCACAACAACTGTTTATGCTGATAATACATCAGGTTATGGGTTTGTCAGCTTGTTGGAGTTCTTGTTTCAGCAAAATCACTGCATCTCTTTTACAGCCAGTCCTCACCAGAAAAATGGCCGTATAAGTTGATTATGCACCAGCTTGTTACGACCCATATTTTATTTTTTTGTTAGGCTGTGACCTCTCGTGGCAGAAGAAGTCAGGTGACATAGTGTCAAAGTCAGTGTAAGGAGGTGGTGGGGTGGATGGATATGTCAAGTAAACTCAGGACTTTCACTAAGGAGACCAAAGTTCAAGTCCCGTTTAACATGTTTTAAGTTAAATAACGTTTTGTAGATGTCTTACGTAATGTCCTTATTTTATGGCAGGAAAAAGTATGTGAACCTTCAGGAATTACCTAGATTTCGGCATAAAGTGGTCATAAAATTTGATCTGATCTTCATCTAAGTAACAACAATAGACAAACACAGTCTGCTTAAACTAATACCACACAAACAGTTATATGTTTTCATCTTCATATTGAACACAACTTGTAAACCTTCACAGTGCAGGGTGAACCTTTGGATTAAATAACTGGTTGACCCTCCTTTGGCAGCAGTAACCTCAACTAAATGTTTCCTGTAGTTACACGTCAGACCTAAACAAAGGTCTGGAGGAATTTTGGACCGTTCCTCTTTACAAAACTGTTTCAATTCAGCTATATTTTTGAGATATCTGGTGTGAATCTCTCTTTTGCCACAGCATGCCATAGCATCTCAGTCAGGTTGAGGTCAGGACTCTCACTGGGCCACTCCAGAAGTCGTATTTTCTTCTGCTGAAGTCGTTCTGTGATTTACTTTGTTGTCCTGTTGCTTCACCCATCTCCTGTTGAGCTTCAGCTGGCGGACATGTGGTCTTACATTGTCCTTCATTTTTCCGTTGATGATATCAACCCTTCCAGGCTCTGAGGCAGCAAAGCAGCCCCAAACCATGATTCCCCCTCCACCATACTTCAATGTTGGGATGGGGTTTATATGTTGGTGTGCTGTGCTTTTTTGCAATCACACATAGAATTGTGTGTTCAACTCAACTTGGTTTCATTTGTCCACGGAATATTTTGCCAGTAGTGCTGTGGAACATCAAGGTGTTCTTGTACAAACTTCAGACGTGTTATTTTTTGGACAGAATTTGCTTCCTCCGTGGGTCCTCCCATGAACTCCATTCTGTTTAGTGTTTTACGGATCGTGGATTCGTCAACAGAGATGTTAGCATGTTCCAGAGACTTCTGTAAGTCTTCAGCTGACACTCTAGGATCCTCACTAGCCTTGTTGAGCATTCTGCGCTGTGCTCATGAAGTCGTCTTTGCAGGATGGCCACTTTTAGGGAGAGTAGCAACAGTGCTGAACTTTCTCCATTTATAGACAGTTTGTCTTACTGTGGACTGATGGACATCAAGGCTTTTAGAGGTACTTTTGTAACCCTTTCCAGCTTTATGCAAGTCAACACTTCTTAATCTTAGGCCTTCTGAAAGCTCTTTTGTTTGAGGCTTGGTAACATCAGGCAATGCTTCATGAGAATAGTAAAATTAAAATTGGTGTGTTGTTTATAGGGTAGGGCAGCTCTAACCAACACCTCCAATCTCGTGTCATTGATTGGACTCGAGGTTGGCTTATTCCTGACTTCAAAGCTCCTACGTTCACAGGCTTTTCCCACCATGCACTGTGAATTTTTACATGGTGTGTTCACTAAAAACATATAATTGTTTGTGTAGTATTAGTTAAGCAGACTGTGTTTGTCTATTGATGTCACATAGATGAAAATCAGATCACATTTTATAACCAGTTTATGCAGAAGTACAGGTGATTCTAAAGACTTCACATACTTTTTCCTGTAACTTTCTCGTTGTACTTTCCAGTGAGTATATATGTCATTTTCGGACAATTGACAATCAACCTACTTTGTTATTTAGGTATGAGGAGGTGGGAATTCTACGACTGGAGTTGTCAAGGGCTTCTTAGATGCAGATGCCAATTAAATTTGAGACTTTCTTATCTTGACTTGGGAGTAGTGTCTCCTAGATTTGAGAATTTCTGTTATTTCACAAACTTAGTCCCAGAATTTCTCCAATATTGCAGTGTCTCTGACAAACACTGGTGAGTGCAGCTTACATTAAAAAAGTATAAATGTCTGCCACACATGCCAACGTATATTTTTATTTAGTATGGGACATACCATAAAAGTCCTTATAATTAGTCCCTCAATCATCTGAAGATTTGAATCTTTCTAGTAAATTTCAAAATAGGAACTTAGTTCCACCTCTGGCTCTGGCATCTTTGATTCTTCTTAAATACTGAGCAGGCTCCTTTAAGCAGGTTGTTTACCAATGGTGACTATTCTTGTCCTGCAAAGTCAGGAGAACAGCTAAACTACCATAGGTCCCTATTGTTTTATCAAACAAAAAAGTTCTGTTTGAATTTCTTCACTCTTTCACTTTTGTTCTTGGTGTGTAGAAATGGCTGCTGCCAGCTGTCTGCTGTCTGAAGATCAGTTCCTGTGCTGCATCTGTCTGGATGTGTCACTGATCCTGTCACCATACCATGTGGACACAACTTCTGCAAAAACTGCATCACTGAACACGGAATGTCAATGTCGCATGGAAGTGTCCCATGTGTAAAGAGGTTTTACCACAAAACCTGAGCTGCACATCAACACTTTCATCTCTGAGATGGCTGCTCAGTTTAGAGAGAAAGCGCAACAGGAAGCAAGGAGACGCAGCTCAGAGCAACAAGTGTCCAAACCAGGAGAAGTTCCCTGTGACGTCTGCACTGGAACCAAACTGAAGGCCCTGAAGTCCTGCCTGGTGTGTCTGGTCTCCTACTGTGAGACTCACCTGGAGCCTCATCTGACAGCTTCAGGCCTGAAAAGACATCAGCTGATCGACCCTGTGGAGAACCTGGAAGGCAGGATGTGTACGAAGCACGATAAACCTCTGGAGCTGTTCTGTAAACCGACCAGACATGTGTCTGCATGCTCTGCACTGTTTTAGACCACAAGATGCACGATGTTGTTCCTCTGAAGGAAGAATATGAAGGAAAGAAGGCCGAGCTGGGGAAGACAGAGGCTGAAATTCAGCAGATGATCCAGAAGAGACGACTGAAGATTGAGGAGATAAAACACTCGGTCACTTCAGCAAGGAAAATGCAGACAGAGAGGTAGGAGAAGGTGTTCAGGTCTTCTCTTCTCTGATGCAGTCTGTTCAGAGAGGCCTAAACGAGCTCATCGACACCATCGAAGAGAAGCAGAGAACAACAGAGCAACAGGCTGAAGGCTTCATCAAAGAGCTGGAACAGGAAATCTCTGAGCTGATCAAGAGAAGACTGAGGTGGAGCAGCTCTCACGCTCTGAAGACCACCTCCATATTCTCCAGAGTGTCCAGTGCCTGAACATCCACCCTCCACCCACCAAGGACTGGACAGAGGTCAGAGTGCATCCACCTTCATATGATGGAACTGTGGTGAGAGCTGTGGCTCAGCTGGAGGAGACACTCAGTAACCAAATAAAGATGCTGTTTAAAGCTGAGCTGAAGAGAATCCAACGTATGCCATAAATGTGACTCTTGATCCTGATACAGCACATCCTACATCATCCTGTCTGATGATGGGAAACAAGTCAGTCATGGATATGTGAAGAAGAATGTCCCAGACATCCAGAGAGATTTTCAAATTCCATTTGTGTCTTAGGAAAGCAGAGTTTCTCTTCAGGCAGATTTACTTTGAGGTTCAGGTTAAAGGAAAGACTAAATGGACTTTAGGAGTGGCCAGAGAGTCGATCAACAGGAAAGAGAACATCCAGCTGAGCCCTGAGGATGGTTACTGGACTATTGGTTGAGAAATGGAAATGATTACAAAGCTCTGACTAACCCTCCAGTCCGTCTCTCTCTGAAGTCTCGGCTTCGGAAGGTGGGGGTGTTTGTGGATTATGAGGAGGGTCTGGTCTGTTTTTATGACGTAGATGCTGCATTTATCTACTCCTTTACTGGCTGCTGCTTCACTGAGAAACTTTACCTGTACTTTGGTCCTTGTCCTAACGATGGTGGTAAAAACTCTGCACCTCTGATCGTCACTCCTATCAATCACACTTAGTAGACCAGCTATTTGATTTTCCATGAAAGCAATCAGTGTAAAGTAGTAGATGATTATTGGTAATTGATTGGTACTGATTTTGTTATGCATCTTGTTTGTCTTCAATGTATCCCACTATCACTCACTGCCACAACATGCTCATGTGTGACAATCAATGAATAAGAGAACAATTTTTTAAGGTAAATGTTGATAAAACCAAGGTACTTTGGTTGGTCCTAAGTCTAAAAGAGATACCGTTCTTGGTAATGTTGGGAACATGGCGCACCACACCAAAACAAAAGTAACTAGTCTAGGTGTTATCTAGATGCAGACCTTACCTCATTTAAAGAAGTCAGCCAAACAGCTTTCTTCCACCTGAGAAACAATTGCGGCCTTTTTTAACACAAGATGCTGAAATATTAGTCCATACTTTAATCAATAGTAGGTTATAACAGGAACTGATACACAACTCTGAAGCTAGACTCCTTACTAAGACCAAGAAGAGAAAGCACATCAACCCTGCTTTACCCAAATTGCATTTGGTCGTTGTTACTTACAGAATCGATTTTAAAGGTTCTGTTAATTACTTTTAAAGGCCGAAATGGCTTAGCACCTTTATATATCTCTGAACTTTATAATACCTTATCAATCACAAAGGAACCTTAGATTCTCTTATGACGAACTTTTAATTTTGCCCAAAGTACTGCACAAGCAAAGCGGGGAGGCTTCCTTTTGCATTATGTACCAAAATTATGGAACACCTTGCACAAATATATTAAACAGGCTAGCTTTGTCAACATCTTTTAAAAAGAGCTGAATAGCAATATGAGCAGGCATTTCGTTAACTCTCCCCTGTGAGCTCTTGCTTCTCTCCAATCTTAACCATTAATACTGTATTCTTTATGTACATATACCTCTGAGAAGTTTTGTAAAAAGTCATTCGTACTATGGTTTTATGGTACTATGGTAATTTATAATTTTCTTTACTTTGACTCGTTATATTTTACCAAAATTAGCTTTATTATCATGGTCCTAAAAGACACTTACACAAGCTATATTTGCACTGCATTGCTTTACTATTTAATATATATCAAATTTTATATTTTTTTCTGTGTGGCTATATTGGTTTTAACTGTGCTAGGCTAATATTTTTTTGTCTTGTTTGCAGGTAACTGTCATTTCTACATTTTTCATCTGCTTCGTTTCATCTGTTTTGTTTGAAATGCTCTAGATGTAAAGCACTTTGAGCTGCATTGTGTAATAAAAGGGCTATACAAATAAATAAAAATGTATTATTATTATTATTATTATTATTATTATATTATATTATTATTTTATTATTATTATTATATTATTATCATCATTATCATTATCATATTAATATGTTGTTTAAGGACACTTGACATCTGACCTATTTTGTTGTTTAGGTACGAGGATGTGTCGTCCTTAACATTTGTGTGGACTCCACATATGAATTGGGCTTCACAGTGAATTGTCTGACCAGTGTAAAAATGTAAATAGATTAAAAAATGCTGATTTTAAACACAGATTCATGAGTACAATATTTTGCAATCTGTGTGTTTATGTTAATCTTACATTAATTGTGTTTTTTATATCTTTATACAGAATACTGAACTCACATTCATCGGGTGGACAGAAAAACAACTCGGGGTGACTGTGTTGCTCTGCTTCTGCTGGATGTGTAAATGGACAACTGTTTGCACACATCAGAAGTTGTAAAAAATAAATGCTTTTAAGACAATACAGACAAACAGTTCAGGCACAAAAGTCAACTGTGTTTATTCCAAACTAACGAAATTACAAGAACTCAAGATTAGAAACAGTTATCTCTTGACAGCCCTCATATATATAGGATATTTATGACAGGCATTACACACTACTGTAAATATGTTTGTATTTAGTGTCCCTGCTTATACCTATGTTTATATTACATATTGTGCATAGCCTATAGCTACGTGTTTCTACGTCACCATGATAACTAAATACCTAAAATAAGTAAGTATTACTTATTATCAGTATTTTCAGTATTCAGTATAACTAAGATACTTTATTTACTTATTTTGCTCTAATCTTTTTTCATTTAAATACCTCTTTATTGGACGTTTTACCTCTTAACCCCTCACTTGTGCTGCTAGAACATGTGAATTTCTCTTCTCTGGAATTAATACAGTATCTTATCTTATTCTATTCATCCTTATTAATAACTACTTAATAATATCAGTAACATTGCTGGTCACATTTACTCAGAATGGGTATCTGTATTTTTATTACCAAACTGGTGGCTGTTAGACGTTCTTCCCCTTTTATAAATTATTTATATAATCAGAATGGGCTCAATTGAAAGACATGATAATGTTACAATATGAGCAGCACGGAACAGATGAATACCCAATAAAATGGGGGGGAAAAAAAATACAATTAGTCAGTGTATTATTTTATTGTAATATCTTTTTATATTGTATTGAAATATATTTTTTAATTGTATTTAAATGTCTTTTATATTATATTAATATACATATACTTAATGTGCGGCTCCAGAGACTCAATGATGTGCTGCACACTTGTTCAGCAAACATATGTGTTAGGTTTGGCCCCCTTTTCGTTAACATGCTGTGAGCAGGGTTTTGTCCATTAATCTCTGGATCCAGAGCAAGAGCAAGACCTCCACCACTGGACTGCTCAGATACACTGAAGGGAAGGCTTTCAAGTTTCTTTGTCAATCATGTTATTCTGACAATAAAAATGGCTCCTAAGCACCAATAGAAGGCATGTTTAGCTTATAAACATGTTTTTTGTGATGGCTACTCTGCTGTTGAAGAATAAAATAAATGAGCAGCCAAAGAATTGTGCTGTGAAAGACTTAATATCATGTTAACAATGATTGCATTTAAAAACACTAACAACATAGAATTTTGAAAGTAACCACTGAAAGTCAGTAAGGACTCCACATTTTGTTAGCATCAACAACAAACAGCTCTGTAAATTTGCAAGCTTAATATTAATGTATCGTAACTCAAATCAATGTCAGGCATATTAAGTAGTACTCTGAGGACTGTTCTTTATATATTTATCAATGCAGCTGTTCTTATCAAATGAAACAGGCACTTCACTCCTGGTTTCAATAGTAAATGACAATTACCAACAAAGAAACACTATATTCTAAGCAGACACGTTTAACAAAACATAAATCACAAAGTAACTTTAGTGTTTCAAACAAATAGGAGACATAGGAGCAAATTTTAACAAAACTTTCTTCACTGCCATGCATCATGGGAATTCTGAGGCACGGGGTGATATAGAGCAGCCGAAGTCCATCCCTCTATATTTAGTTTGTTACCATTAAGTTCAAACACCATAGGCTACAGGTGTTTAAAGTTGAAACCAGTTAACACTGGTGCCAGCTGCAGGATCCGAATCCACAATTGGGATGGAGGTGCGGCTCAGGAGACTGAGTAACTAACTGCATCACCAGCCAGCCTGGTTGTAATGATACAATTTGATGTGTTGTTGATACAAAAGTGTATAGGCATAATAAAAAAGCTTTACAGCTATCATTTGGACTTTTTAGTTAGTGCTTGAGTAGCTGAGCATAAAAATATACCTCTTGTTTCCAAACTGCAAACAGGGAGGAAGATACAGCAAGTTAAAGAATATAATAATACAATGAAAGGGGGAGACCTCAGCCTGCAGCTACAACAGGGACTGAATGGGAGAGACTTTCCAATCAGTTAAGGATCAGAGAAAAAAAACTAAACGTCCACTGAGCAGGAATTTGACATTTTGAGGGAGAAAAGGCATGTGGCTACATTTTGGTGCCTTTTTTGTGCTTATAGAGATAAATATACGCGACTAGCAGCAGTTTACAAAATAATTTCTGGTCTGCAAAATCCTCCTGTCTCCACTCTAACTGATCACATGACACGCTGGTAAAGTCTGCTAAAAGCTGTAAAACCCTTCACTTTGGAAGGGCACTAAACATTTTTTTTAGCAAACACCAAATACAACTTTGAAAGATCAACATCTTTTCTGCAACTTTCAGCTGAAATTGAGTCTCTAGCACATATGCCGGAGCACTAAGCTCTTAAATTTGGAAGAGTGGAGTCCCTGCTCCCATAGGAATCTCATTTTAAAATGCATAAAATATTAATATAAAATCAACCATTACAGATACCAGCAACACAGTTAATAGCACCCATCTCATGAAGTAGATGTACAATTTGAAGTTGGAACCAAGTTTGTTGGAAACGGTACAGGACTAGTTAGATGCCAAAAAAACAGCGGAATAAATAAATAATATAATAAAATAATAATAATAATAATAATATAATATAATAATATAAATAATAAAGAGCGAAGAGAACAAAAGTGTTGTGATATTAGTGGTTATTAGTGTCAGAGCTCACACTAATAAACTTGTCTTGCCTTGTTTATGTGTACGGCAAACGCCCATTTCCACAAGACTACATTACCCATGATTCCTATCCTCTGGTATTTCCTATTAGGTATTGCTGACAGCCATATTTGATTCGATTATGCTGTTCTGGCTGCGACAACCAGTTTAGCCTGACAAGAAAAAAAAGGTCTTTTTCCTCTCTACGAGCTCAGCTTTACGGTTAACTAGCGACGAAATCCAGCTGCATTCACAGTAACAACAGTTTATAACCTGTAGTCAACGATGAATCCTGAATAGTAAGTTGGACTTTTGATGTTCGGTTGGTTATGACAGGTCCGGTTGAGCTGTCAGCGTAGCCGGGGAAGCTAAGCTAACAGTAGCTAACTAGCTAGCCAGGCGGACCGGTGTACAAAATGAACGTCAGCTGCTTTGTCTTCTCTGCTAACTTCGCTATCTGAGGGCTGTTGTGGGTTATGTACGTGCTCTCTAACGACAGCGTTGATGTTTATCTCAAAACATACATTTTTCAACATCTCCTAGTCAATATAACACCGATTAAATTGATTATTTGTTGTTTCGTCAACAACGTCTGTTTTAAGTAGCATTAGGAAGCTAACGTTAGTAGCAGGCTAGCCGAACAGCTACGTAGCGTTAACCTGACGCTGTTGAGGATTTTGTTATTGAGATTAGTTGCTCAGTTAGATGCATAAGGACAGTTTAATAGTTCAGGGCACAAATCCGTGTCAGTAAGCACGAAGCTAATCTTTTAATTAATCTGGGTAGATATTATTTTGCTGGTAATTTTAGTGTAATTTATCCACCGCAAACAGGAAGTTACAAAATTTGCTCCTGGAAAGGAGTTAGGTAATGTCAGAGTCTCTGTGTTACTACACTACAGGGCTGTGCAGTAATACACAAATAATGATAGTTATTGCGATATAATTATCCTCAGTAACAATAATAAATGTTTGCTCATGATCATTTAAATCACGAACGAATTGGCACGTAATTAGTCTTATTGGGACATGTATTCTGTTGAGGAAAGGGGTCTGAAAAAGGATTTTACTTACTCGTGCATTTTTTTGTTGAAAACCGATTTTAGCACAACTGTTTTGAATGTTCTGCCTCAGAATTGTGAAGTGATCCACTGTTTGGCATCAAGTGTTTGTTCTCACCATAAAGAAAAGTTTAAAACCATAATTAACCCTCTGGATTCTTCATCTTTAAACCTGAAAGAAATAATAAGTTGATTTATCCTGATAATTATGTAGAGCTGGGCAATAATGACACACAACAATAATGAATTATTAAAAATTATTTATATATTTGAGAAACTGAACCAGGGAATTTGGTGTTGGTGCTTGATAAATAAGCTAAGTGATTAATCTTCTTTATCAAATGTTTGAACATAACATTATTTAGCTTGTCTTATATGTTAAATATACAGTTATTAGTGGCAACTATTAAGTGTTTATTGACAGTTGTGTATTGTTTGCTTTATTAAGGTACCTTTAAACTCTGTACCAAAAAAAGACATAGCAATGTTTTTATTTAAATAATTACACAGCATAAGCACATTTTTGTTTTCCTTTTACAAAATAATATAGTCCAATAATTAACAGCTGTACAAAATGTATTATTTAAATGAGACTGTATCTGATCAAAGAAACCGCTTTAAGAATCTGAAAACTCTCAGTGTCAACATTAATTCACTAATATAGCGCTTGTCAAAAACACTGAGTCTAATGTGATTTAGCGCCTTGCAGGTGATAATTGTGTGTTCATGTTTTCCCTCCCCCTCTCTCCTCGTGACCTATTTATTCAACTCCTCCTTATCGGTGACTCTGGTGTTGGAAAGTCTTGTCTCCTTCTCCGGTTTGCAGTAGTAAGTGTCTCTTTTTCCAGCCACAGTTACACAGCAGGCTTTTATGTTTCTTCCCTGACATCACAGTGATGGTTAATAAACCTACAGGTATCGTATCTACCACCCTGACCCACCTGTGTGTTTGTTTTAACCCAGGATGACACGTACACAGAGAGCTACATTAGTACCATCGGCGTGGACTTCAAGATCAGGACCATCGAGCTGGACGGAAAGACCATAAAACTTCAGATTGTAAGGAGAACGGGGTGTAACATGGCTGAAAATAGATAAGTACTGAGACACCTTGGATTGTGATTGTGTCAGTTTGGACTTGACGAGCTCTGCTTTCTCTTCTCAGTGGGACACGGCCGGCCAGGAACGGTTCCGGACCATCACATCCAGTTACTACAGAGGAGCTCACGGCATTATAGTAGTTTATGATGTGACAGATCAGGTCAGTGCCTCTTGAGGACAAATAACACTTGTTCTAAAGGCTTCTCTCACGACAGATATCCCCTCAGATGTCCAAAGTGCAACATCCAGTCACACAGTCATGCGTTAATATTTTAATTTGTTTAGTAAAACAAGGTAGCACTTTTATTTATGGAAAATTAAGTTTACAGCAGCACAAGAAAGGGTATTAGGCAGAGGCTATTAAAGTGGAGGCGGACCTCCCAGGGATGCTCCAAACAGTGTCGGGGTGGGCTAAACCGTGATATTTGCTTCTGTGTCGAGTCTACGCACGTAGCCATGCATTTATACTTGTGCGTTGGTGTCTCGTTCTGCAATTACACCGCCAAAACGCTAGTTGGCGGTAGCATTATAACGTCTTGCCGGCCAAGCCAGCTAATTTCCAGTTTAGGCTGCGGTTCCTATAGTCTTTTCAAATGTTATCGACTGAATGCGTCAAATTACAGGAAGCCGATTGTCTACTCTGCAGTTGCTTAAGAAAGTACTATTACAGACGAACAAAGAGCAGCAAACGTGAAGAACCTCTGCAGAGATTTCTCTGCATGGACCGACAATGAGGTGGAACTGTTACTGCAAGTAACACGGGAGTACAAAGAGACTGTGGCGGCGGGAAAGTAAATATGAGACATGCACAGTACAAGTGTTATTTACACAGTATAAAATATTTTAATACAAACACCAAAACTAAAACTCTGTCACAGCATCGTGTTTCTGCTTTGCATGACTGATAAGAGCCAATCAGGAACCAAAGTGAGCGTCGCATTTAAAGTCTCTGTTTTGCCTGTTGGGAAATGCTACCCTGGGTTTTAAACGGGGTCGGCAGCGTTTTCAAACTTCATTTTAGGAGTTCAGATTCGCCTTATTGGTCTGGACAGGAGGCGTAGCAAAAGGTGTGAGTTTTAAAGCAAAAACAAAGTGTGGATGGAGCCTTAGTGAATTGAAATGGAAAAGTTTCACATTAGTTATCAAAAGGATAGAGAAGCCTAAATGTGTGTGATTGGTTTTTAAAGAGAGAGTTCAGAGACAGAGTAGTTTTTATCTACCCAGAGTCAGGAACTTACACATTCCTGAGGACAGACCTTCTTATGCATTTGGTCCAGTCTGAAGTAATATCAGATCTGTGATGGTGGATCAAAAATGAGTATTTACGAA
>NW_024044374.1:0-17809 GCF_014851395.1 Micropterus salmoides | reverse complement strand
CCTCCTCCTCCTCCTCAGGGTCCCGCTCCTTCTTCACCTTCACGTCTCCGGCCAGGATGGTCGCTATCTCCCCTGCATGAAGGCCCAGGGCACGTTGGAGCCGACCAGGGCACTTTCCCCGCTGGGGCAGTACACCTCCCCGGAGGCCCCCTGGGCCTTGATGCTCTCTCTGGAGCAGGGGAAGCAGAACTTGTGTCCGGGGACGGCGGACACTGAACGAAGTGCGTGTCCTCTAAGCGTTCGTGGCAGATGGTGCAGCACAGCGGCCCGCTGTTGGCCATGGGGGAGTCGGGCACGTTCTGCGCGTGCGCCTGGTCCATGCCACCGGCGGACTGCGACGCGGCGGAGAGTCCGAGGTCTCCGTTGCGGGACGAGAGGCGCCTCTGCCCGGACGCGGAGGCGGGCGACACCGGGCTGCCGGCGTTGTGTCTGGAGGAGGTGGTGGAGTGGACCGAGTCCCTGTCCTTGTTGGGGGAGTGCGCGTTCGCGAGCGTGTCCGCCACGGACATGAGCGCGGCCATCGGGGACTGTCCGTTCTGCGGAGGAGCGCAGGAGTCCGGGGGGTGGCGCGGCCGGAGGGGGGGCCGGAGTGTCCCGGACCGAGAGGAGGCGGCGGCCCGGTGAAGGAGCTCGCCGCCATGGAGAGTTTGAGGGCTTCGGTCTGGCTGTTGATCCACTGCTGCCTCTGCTGCTCCTCCGTCAGCTTCAGGTCCGCAGAGTCCGGCTCCGGGGAGGCTTTCCTCTTCCTCACGCCGGCCCTGGAGCTGCTGCCCCCGCTGCCTGAAGCCAGAGCCCGGCCCGGGAGCACCAGGGAGGTGGGCAGCAGCGGGAAGCTGCCGTCGACGTGGGGCTGCGGCAGCATGTCCCCCCCCACCCCCTCCTTAAAGAAGCGCAGGGACTCCGGTAACAGGTCCCCCAGCAGGCGCCAGTCCCCGGAGCCGTGCTTCTTCTCGTACTCCAGGTACTTGAACCCGGAGGACAGCCCTCTGCCGAAGTCCTTCATGCAGTCCTGGTAC
Organism: Micropterus salmoides; assembly: GCF_014851395.1. NCBI lineage: Eukaryota > Metazoa > Chordata > Actinopteri > Centrarchiformes > Centrarchidae > Micropterus > Micropterus salmoides. The sequence continues at coordinate 16,793 of NW_024044374.1, read as the reverse complement.
ATCTGCTTGGCCACCCCCGAGGCGCTGGAGAACACGTTCCCGGAGCCGCTCGGGTACTCGATGAAGATCTTCAGCTCGTGCTCCATCCCGGGTTTGGACACGGCGTCGAAGGCGAACACCCGGCCCACCAGCCCGTGGTCCTTCTTGAAGCGGACGTCGAACGGGGTGGATCCGGACAGAGAGACCAGCGTGTCCCTCACCGTCTTCGGCTTGCTCGCCCACTCGTCCTGCCGGTTCCGGAGACTCTCGCTCAGCTCGGCCAGAACCTCCACGTTCCGCTGCTTCTCTTTCAGCTCCCGCTCCTGGTCCGTGCTGGACACCGAGGCGGGCCGCTTCCCTCGGGATCTGACAGCCCCCCCTGTCCGGGCAGGGAGACACCGAGAGGGTTGGTTCTGCTCGCCAACAGGGTCTGAGGCAGCAGGTTCGGAGGTACATTCATCTGTCCCGGTGCCGACACCAGCCCGCCGTGGATCCTGTTCCTCGAGTTCGGGCTCTGTCGGTTCAGCTCGGGCGGTCCGTCGTCCGGTTTGAACCCGTTCGGTCCGGCCAGTCCGTTGGGCAGCCTGCTGCTGCTGTGCCCGCTGTAGTCAAACCGAGCCCGGCTGTCTGCACCGAGCGAGTACCGGTCCAAACCGGGCTGCTGGGACTTCCCCGGTCCGTCCGCCTGGTGCTGGTGGTGGTTCAGCTGCCCCATCGGCTCCTTCCCGGTCATTAAAGCCGCCTGGCTCTTCGCCACGGCGGGCTGCGGAGGTGGAGGCGGTCCGCCGGCGGGAGACCGGGCCTCCTGGAAGCTGTGAGCCCGCTTCAGGTGGCGGGCTGTCTCGATGACGAACTCGATCCGGTCCGCGCCCTCGTAGTTGACGCAGCCGCGGCACACAGGCTCGGTGAAGTCCCAGATCATGGCCCAGGGCATGCGGGGCAGGGCACAGATAACACGACTGTCTGCGGGACGAGGAGACCTGCGGGGCGGACATCATGCCCGGATCCGTCCCTGCTGCTCCGGGAGCCGCGAGCAGAAAGAACCGGAGAGACAGACTGCAGACTCCGGTTATTGTTCCTGCTGGAGCTCCGTGTGCTGCAGAGGGGGGGGGCTGCGTTTCCCCCTCAAGCAGACAGCCGCTGAGGAATTTGGTTTCCCCCCCCCCCCCCTCAGGAATGCCACCTGGTAGAGTAAGTGACGTCACATTATGACGTCACAGCTGCAGGAGAGAAACAAACTGATGTGTGATCAGTTTCCAATCAGTCGTTTCCTGTGCAGCATGACGTCACAGCCAGGAACAAAGGCTCCTCAGCAAACAGGAGCCGGTCCAGGAGCCGGTCCAGGAGCCGGTCCAGGAGCCAGTCCAGGAGCCGGTCCAGGAGCCGGTCCACAAACAGAACACATGACTCACATCAGTCACAGTATTGATCTGATATCTGTCACTGATCCACGTGGAATCAGCTGATCATCCTGTTGCTTTCTCTCTGCATCTCTTCTTCACTCATCAGCTGCAGCTGGTGTGAGTGTTGCTAGGCAGCTTTCTCTCTCTCTCTGTGTGGAGCGAGCCTCGGTCGCCCGGCTCAGGACTCTTTGTGTCCTCACTGCGCTGGACAGAAAGGCGAGGAACGCCTGAGACTGATCCATCAGCCGATCGACAGGAAATAAGTCTGCAGCCGTTTTAAAGATCAGCTCCGCCGCAATGATGTCATGCTTCTGTTTGACACACACACACTGTCCAGGCAGGGTTAACTGGCACCACGCCACCCTGATGCATTCTGGGAACAATATGAAACCCAAGTTATCAAACCTCGAGCGAGTCGGCTGCTTGGCTCAGCGCCACACACGCACAGATCAGCGCCCCTGTGCCTCTGATGGAGACTGCGATGAGACTGTTGCCGTGGTAACGCGCCTGGTAACCGTTCTGTGAGGAGGAAAGCTGCAGCCTCGTTTACTGGCTCGTTACCAGCTGAGGGACCGGACTCGTGGTTTAGGGTGATAACGGGGACCAGATGAGCTCTGCAGGTTCTGCAGCTCTGTGTGACTGAAGCGAGGTGTTATTTCCGCTTCCTGTTTCCTGTCGCGGTCAGTTTGTGATCAACAGGAAACCTGCTCCTGAGATATTAACGAAAACTGAGAGCAAGCAGAGAACTACGACTCCCAGGGTGCACTTCACCACCAAACAGCCAGTCACAGAGCTTCACATTAAGGCCAGATTTTACATCTGCACATTTCATGAATTCAGCCCTGGCGCCGTGTTCCCATCACGCTGCGCCACCAGCTGACCTCAGCAGCGCTGTGACACGCACGCCGCCGGCCGCCTCCCTTCCCGCGCCTCCTTCGGTGCTGTGGTTTGTTTGTGTGTGTAACTGTCACGCTCAAACGCCCACTCCCCCCTCACCTCACCTGGTTTGCTGGGCAGTTGTCATAGCAACTGGGTACGTCTCCTCGTGGCGGCGGCTGTGGTTGCCGAGGAGCTTTGCTGCTGGTTGCTAAGGACATCTGCTGATGGAGAGAGAAAGCAGAGTCAGATCAGCAACACCTGGACAGATGACTACAAACACATCACTTAGAGGTGAAGGGGTTAAAGGTCAAAGGTCACAGTTCTGTAGGTCAATCCGCTCTGATGTGTTCAGGGGCCCCTTTGAAACTAGAGCCACTTCCTCTGGTCAGAGTCGCCCGAGCGTTTAAATAATCAATCCAATAAAAATAGAGTCAAATAATAAACACAGCGGCCGACCTTCAGATGACCTTCAGGAAGCAGGAAGTGACACGTTTATCAAACATCAACCGGCTCAGTTATTGATTTCTGTTCTTTAAAAGTTAAATCTGACGTTCACCAACACAGACGCTGTGAAGAGAATCCAAACTTTAGATCGACCATCAGAGAGAACGTGATCAGACTGTTGATCGCTTACTGATCAATAAGATTAATAAACAGCTGATCGAAAGGATCACTTATTAATTACTGTCAGTCCAGCAGGCTTTATTACCTGCTACCTCTCTGCTGATTGGCTGCTGATGGCGCTCAGCGTGGCGGACCCTGCGCCGTGTCTACAACCTCCTTAAAGTCTTGAAATGATTGGTTCATGTGGACCGCTCCAGAGTCCGCTATGGGAAGCAGCCCGACCCGTCTCAAGCGGTCTTGGTATGGTTGTGCGGTCCACAGATCCGGTGTGAGAGCACCCTTAAACTCCCGCTGGATCAGGTGGACCCGGTCCAGGGGACAGTAAGACTCCCAGGTGTCCACAGAGACAGGAAGCAGCACCTGTATCAGGTTCTGTAAAGTGAACTGATGAGTCATCAGGTCCACACCTCTCTCTGTGAAGGCCTGATCCTGCTGCCACCTGCTGGTCACAGCGCCTCATCGCCTCTGAGGTCTGTGATGAGGCGCTTTACTGGAACGCAGTTCCGTCTTTAGAAACATATCCCGGTTAGTTTTTACCCAAACATGATCCTGAACACGAAGCTCCCGTCATCGACGTGCGGACAGAGAGCCTCTAAGCTCCGCGGTCCTTCCTCATAACACAGAGACTCTGGACATGAAGGCAGCGGTCAGGCTGCAGTCTTCAATAACTGGACAGAGTAAACCATATTCTTTGGAAATGGACCTCAAGAATGGCTGAAAAAAGATTTAATGACCAGTAAATGTCTCTCTCAGGAAAGCCCAACACCGACCGGACTTTATCTTCATGACCCAGTAAGTGTTCTGGATTAAAAAGATCTCCCCCCGTCTCTACAGAGATGTTCGTTTTGGTTTGTTTCCTCTGTGTTTCTATCCGTTCTTCTGACAACAATATGAATAACAGGTTTTGGATTACATTGTACAGAAACACGAGACCGCTGCTGAACACCAATAAAATAAGAATTACAATAAATAAATAAAAAGTGATCAGTGATCCGTCCTGGCGTTTTAGCAGGCTGGAGATGACGGGACTGTCTGAGTGAGGATGACTGTGGTGCAGCTCAAACACAGTGTTGCATTATTTGCTGCTGACGGTCTGAATGAGCCAGATTGTATTAATGTAACAGACGTCAGTTTGAACAATCAGTGACAGGCTGACCTGCTGGGTGGGACCGTGGCGATCGCAGGTCTGACCTGCTGGGTGGGACCGTGGCGATCGCAGGTCTGACCTGCTGGGTGGGACCGTGGCGATCGCAGGTCTGACCTGCTGGGTGGGACCGTGGCGATCGCAGGTCTGACCTGCTGGGTGGGACCGTGGCGATCGCAGGTCTGACCTGCTGGATTCATGTTTTCACCTTCATTTATTATAATATATTTATATTTAGTCCCGCCAGGTTCCCGCTTAAATCCAGCCTTCCTGTTTAAACTGACTGGAGGAGAATTCTTCTCTTTGTCATTCATTAAGGAAACTCTGGCTCCCCCGGTCCCCCTGACCCGGTCCCTCTGACCCGGTCCCTCTGACCCGGTCCCTCTGACCCGTCCCCCTCCAAAGGACTTCTTCCAGCTGCCCTGGACTTTAACCTTCGTTGGAAAGTCACAAAGTGTGTGTTTACCTGCAGCGTCCAGGTGAGTGACCTGCAGACGGGGCGGCTGACCTGAAGCCGTGAGGTCAGAGGTCGCAGGCGCCACAGGGGCGTGGCCCGCCGCTATCCTGAGGGCCGACTCCAGCAGCTGGCTCTGATTGGAGGAGAGGAGAGCCAATGAGCAGTCAGCGAGCAGAGCCAGGTGTGCAGCAGCTGAGCAGGTGAGTGTTTACCTGCAGCTGCAGCTGTTGGCTGTGCAGCGTCTCCAGGTGATGCAGCGTCTGCTGACTCAGGCTCCGCCCCCTGTCCCCGCCCTCCCTAACGACAGAGCAGACAGTGATGTCACAGTGATGTCACAGTGTGTGGTGTTCTTGTGTCTCTGTGAGGATCAGTGTGTTTCTTTTCTTCTCACACAGAAAATAACTCAAGTGAACTAAAACGCATCAGTAAAGTCAGGTGGGGACATCCTGCCCTCTCATTGGTCAGATCGGGCAGGAGAGTCAACACAGGAAGTCCTGAAGAAGGTCCCGGCCAGACTCTTCTGTCCGGTCTGCTTGAGTTATTCTCTGTGTCCAGCTCGGACCACAGATACAGATACAGGTAGCTGGAGAGGTGCAAGTTCCCCTCCTGGGCACTGCCGAAGGAGGCCCCCCAGCCTCCAGGGGTCCTTGAGGGGTTTCCAGGGGAACCATTTCTTTTCACCTCAGTAACAGAAAGACAGAACGTCATGGTTTCCTGTCAGACGGCCTAATGTGTGCCAGTTCAGGGGTCGTTGATGTGAAACAGTTTGAGGACCACTTCCTCTGTTCCAGGACCAGTACAGATCTGGATTTCCACGTGTTCTCAGGTCAGAGCTGCACCTCGCAGACAGAACACAGACTCAGTCCAGTTAGAACGGCTTCATGAAACTAAGCTCTAAAACTAAATGAGAAAAAGACAGAAGTTTAATTATCTGGCAGCCAAACCCAACTGAGGACTTAGTGAAATCTCAGGGCCTCTGAGGGCCCCCCTCTGCTAGGAAGGTACTGCAGGGGTCATCTCTGACTCATTCTGCTGTTTCCATCTGAGGACAGAACTGGAATCCTCGTCAGGACGTCGGCTCAGACTGAATACTGTTTGTAGTCTGGCAGCTGTCACTCATCATCAGGTCTGCAGCTTGTTCAGGATGCAGCTGATTGGTTGTTGACTGGTACCAGGAGGAGGGACCACGTCTCCCAGATGCTGGCCTCTCTTCACCGGATCACAGAGTCCAGATCGAGGTGCAGATTTTAAATCCTTACATGTTCTGGCTCCGTCTTTACTCTCTGCTCTAACGTCTGATCGCTCTTCCCTCAGATCATCAAACCTTCAATCGTCTCAGATGAAAACAGAAGGCGATCGTATCGTTCAGCGGCCCCGAGGCGTCCCTTAGTCATCAGATCGTCCCCTTAAAAGTCTCGTCTTCAATCGCATTTGGTGTTTGAGTCTGTTTGTTGAACTTCTATCTTTTGTTGTGTCATGAATTAATTAGCCTGTCTGTTTTTTTATTTATTACTTTATTAAACTCTGTTTGTTTTAAATGGTGCTTTATGAAGAAAGTTGACTATTAAACCCATCAGGCTGCGGCCTCACTGCTCTGCCTGGCCTGCAGCGCCCCCCGGTGGGCAGCTGTGTTCCTGCACCTGTTTTACACACTTGACGACATGTTTACCTGCCAGCCTGCAGCAGCTCCTGCACACCTGCAGCCAGGTGAGACACACGAGCCTCCATCTCTGACTGAGCCTGCACACACACACACACACACACACACACACACACACACACACACACACACAACACAAAGACACACACACACACACACACACACACACAGACACACACAGACACACACAGACACAGACACACAGACACACACACACCACACAGACACAACACACACAGACACACACACACACAGACACACACACACACAGACACACAGACACACACACACGACACACACACAGACACACACACACACACACACACACAGACACACAGACACAAAGACACACACACACACACACACACACAGACACACACACACACACACACACACACACACACACGACACAGACACAGACACACACACACAGACAGACACACACAGACACACACACACAGACACACACAGACACACACACACGACACACACACACACAGACAGACCACAACAGACACACACACACAGACACACACAGACAGACACACAGACAGACACACAGACACACACACACAGACAGACACACACAGACACAGACAGACACACACACAGACACACAGACAGACACACAGACACACACACACACAGACAGACACACACAGACACAGACAGACACACACAGACAGACACACAGACAGACACACAGACACACACAGACAGACCACAGACACACAGACACAGACACAGACAGACAGACACACAGAGACAGACACACACACACAGACAGAACACACAGACAGACACACAGACAGACACACAGACACACACAGACAGACACACAGACACACACACACACAGACACAGACAGACACACAGACAGACACACAGACACACCACACACACACAGACACACACAGACAGACACACACAGACACACACACAGACACACAGACAGACACACAGACACACACACAGACATACACACACACACAGACACACACACAGACAGACACACAGACATACAGACACACACACACAGACAGACACACACAGACATACAGACACACACACACAGACACACACACACACAGACACACACACACACACACAGACACACACACACAGACACACAGCACACACACACAGACACACACAGACCACACACAGACACACAGACACACACACACAGCACACACACACAGAGGGGAAGAACAGACTAAATCACTGCGTTCTGTCAGAGTCACAGATTCAGTGTTTTTCTATCAGCTGGTGACACAGAGAGCAGCAGAGTCAGTACTGCAGTAACCAGTACCCTGTCAGTACCCTGTCAGTACCCTGTCAGTACCCTGTCAGTACTGCAGTAACCAGTACCCTGTCAGTACCCTGTCAGTACTGCAGTAACCAGTACCCTGTCAGTACCCTGTCAGTACCCTGTCAGTACTGCAGTAACCAGTACTGCAGTAACCAGTACCCTGTCAGTACCCTGTCAGTACCCTGTCAGTACTGCAGTAACCAGTACTGCAGTAACCAGTACCCTGTCAGTACCCTGTCAGTACTGCAGTAACCAGTACTGCAGTAACCAGTACCCTGTCAGTACTGCAGTAACCAGTACCCTGTCAGTACCCTGTCAGTACTGCAGTAACCAGTACCCTGTCAGTACCCTGTCAGTACTGCAGTAACCAGTACCCTGTCATTACCCTGTCAGTACTGCAGTAACCAGTACTGCAGTAACCAGTACCCTGTCAGTACCCTGTCAGTACTGCAGTAACCAGTACTGCAGTAACCAGTACCCTGTCAGTACCCTGTCAGTACTGCAGTAACCAGTACCCTGTCAGTACCCTGTCAGTAACCAGTACTGCAGTAGCCAGTACCCTGTCAGTACCCTGTCAGTACTGCAGTAACCAGTACTGCAGTAACCAGTACCCTGTCAGTACCCTGTCAGTACTGCAGTAACCAGTACTGCAGTAACCAGTACCCTGTCAGTACTCTGTCAGTACCCTGTCAGTACTGCAGTAACCAGTACCCTGTCAGTACCCTGTCAGTACTGCAGTAACCAGTACTGCAGTAACCAGTACCCTGTCAGTAACCAGTACTGCAGTAGCCAGTACCCTGTCAGTACTGCAGTAACCAGTACTCTGTCAGTACCCTGTCAGTACCCTGTCAGTGCCCTGTCAGTGCCCTGTCAGTACCCTGTCAGTGCCCTGTCAGTGCCCTGTCAGTACTGCAGTAACCAGTACCCTGTCAGTACCCTGTCAGTACTGCAGTAACCAGTACCCTGTCAGTACCCTGTCAGTACCCTGTCAGTAACCAGTACTGCAGTAACCAGTACCCTGTCAGTACTCTGTCAGTACCCTGTCAGTACTGCAGTAACCAGTACCCTGTCAGTACTCTGTCAGTACCCTGTCAGTACTGCAGTAACCAGTACCCTGTCATTACCCTGTCAGTACTGCAGTAACCAGTACTGCAGTAACCAGTACCCTGTCAGTACTCTGTCAGTACTGCAGTAACCAGTACTGCAGTAACCAGTACCCTGTCAGTACCCTGTCAGTAACCAGTACTGCAGTAGCCAGTACCCTGTCAGTACTGCAGTAACCAGTACTCTGTCAGTACCCTGTCAGTACTGCAGTAACCAGTACTGCAGTAACCAGTACCCTGTCAGTACCCTGTCAGTACTGCAGTAACCAGTACCCTGTCAGTACTCTGTCAGTACTCTGTCAGTGCCCTGTCAGTGCCCTGTCAGTACTGCAGTAACCAGTACCCTGTCAGTACCCTGTCAGTACTGCAGTAACCAGTACTCTGTCAGTACCCTGTCAGTACTCTGTCAGTACTCTGTCAGGGCCCTGTCAGTACTGCAGTAACCAGTACCCTGTCAGTACCCTGTCAGTACTGCAGTAACCAGTACCCTGTCAGTACCCTGTCAGTACTGCAGTAACCAGTACTCTGTCAGTACTGCAGTAACCAGTACCCTGTCAGTACCCTGTCAGTAACCAGTACTGCAGTAACCAGTACCCTGTCAGTACTCTGTCAGTACCCTGTCAGTACTGCAGTAACCAGTACCCTGTCAGTACTCTGTCAGTACCATGTCAGTACTGCAGTAGGCAGTACCCTGTCAGTACCCTGTCAGTACTGCAGTAACCAGTACTGCAGTAACCAGTACCCTGTCAGTACCCTGTCAGTACCCTGTCAGTACTGCAGTAACCAGTACTGCAGTAACCAGTACCCTGTCAGTACTCTGTCAGTACCCTGTCAGTACTGCAGTAACTCCTGTTCCAGATATACCTTGATGAGAGGAGCAGCAGCGGTTACAGCTGCAGCTGCAGCAGCTGCTGCGGCGTTGGTGGCGTCTCCAGGGCAACCAGAGGACGGCCCCACCTGCGTCTGGACATCCGTCACACCCAGTGCATCCTGGGAGCTGGGCGTGGGACCTGAAGCATCCTGAGAGCTGGTCCGGAGCGGCCCCGGGTCCAACAGCTGCACTCTGACCTCCCTCCTGTGGGGGGCGCTGTGAGAGCTGAGCAGCAGAGAGAACATGACAGCAGGTGAACACGCGGGCAGTGAAGGCGCCGCACGAGGCGTTCAGGTGCTCCGTGTTAAAGTAGCAGCAGCTCAGTGACGCTCTGTGAAGCTTCAGGATCAATAAACAAAGTTAAACGATGGATCAGACCGCTCTCTATTAGAGAAAAGACATTTAGGGAAAAGACTTTTCCCTAAATGTCAGACAGGAAGCTGTTCTCACCGTTGTTTCAGAGCGGCGAGCACGACTCCTCGACCTCCTGCAGCAAAGCGTGACGTCAGAAGGTCGTGACCTGAGGGCGATGATGTAAGCGAGGGGGGGTCAGACTTTAGTTTCAGAAAATGATTTAACGTCAGTTTCTAAAACTAATCAAGTCAATACGAATCAGTAACAACCACATATTTAATCTGAGTGATGTCACTGGCCCGCCGCTGTGTCTGTCCGACAGTGACGGATTATTGAGGGATTATTGAGCTCTCACCAGGCTGCCGGTCGCTCGGTGCTCCAGCCGAGAGCTTCCTGTCTGGGCTCCACTCGGCTGCAGGAGGCTGCTGGAGGAGAAAACAGAAAGAGTCAAACCCTCAGGACTACCTTTATTCTGCCGCTGCTCAACGTCATCAAACTGCGTGTGATGCTGCAGGTCAGGTGCCACCGAGTCCACACGTCAAGGTAAAGAAGAAGAAGACTCACTCTTCCTGCGGGCGCTCTGTTCTCTTTGGTCGGTCCAGCAGGTCCAGCAGGTCCAGCAGGTCCAGCAGGTCCCGGGTTCTTCAGTGTCCGTGTGTCTGCAAACATTTTACCATTTGTTTAAGTCCACTTCAAAGAAATATCCAAGGGACACAAATATTAAAAGGTGCAGTCAAATAAAACCCAGCGGGACTGATGGAGCAGCAGCTACATATAAATATCTAAATACTGTTATGGGCTTAGATATTTGTAGATACTCGTGCTGACATACACATAAATATAGAATATCAGTTTGAGTCACCACACCTGTATCTCAGGTCACCTGTGGCTCAGGTCACCTGTGGCTCAGGTCACCTGTGGTTCAGGTCACCTGTATCTCAGGTCACCTGTATCTCAGGTCACCTGTAACTCAGGTCACCTGTAACTCAGGTCACCTGTAACTCAGGTCACCTGTGGCTCAGGTCACCTGTAACTCAGGTCACCTGTGGCTCAGGTCACCTGTAACTCAGGTCACCTGTAACTCAGGTCACCTGTAACTCAGGTCACCTGTGGCTCAGGTCACCTGTAACTCAGGTCACCTGTATCTCAGGTCACCTGTAACTCAGGTCACCTGTAGCTCAGGTCACCTGTGGCTCAGGTCACCTGTAACTCAGGTCACCTGTAACTCAGGTCACCTGTATCTCAGGTCACCTGTAACTCAGGTCACCTGTAACTCAGGTCACCTGTGGCTCAGGTCACCTGTGGCTCAGGTCACCTGTATCTCAGGTCACCTGTAACTCAGGTCACCTGTAGCTCAGGTCACCTGTGGCTCAGGTCACCTGTAACTCAGGTCACCTGTAACTCAGGTCACCTGTATCTCAGGTCACCTGTAACTCAGGTCACCTGTAACTCAGGTCACCTGTAACTCAGGTCACCTGTGGCTCAGGTCACCTGTAACTCAGGTCACCTGTGGCTCAGGTCACCTGTAACTCAGGTCACCTGTATCTCAGGTCACCTGTAACTCAGGTCACCTGTAACTCAGGTCACCTGTGGCTCAGGTCACCTGTGGCTCAGGTCACCTGTGGCTCAGGTCACCTGTGGCTCAGGTCACCTGTAGCTCAGGTCACCTGTGGCTCAGGTCACCTGTATCTCAGGTCACCTGAGGCTCAGGTCACCTGAAGCTCAGGTCACCTGAGGCTCAGGTCACCTGTGGCTCAGGTCACCTGTAACTCAGGTCACCTGTGGCTCAGGTCACCTGTAACTCAGGTCACCTGTGGCTCAGGTCACCTGTGGCTCAGGTCACCTGTAACTCAGGTCACCTGTGGCTCAGGTCACCTGTGGCTCAGGTCACCTGTGGCTCAGGTCACCTGTGGCTCAGGTCACCTGTATCTCAGGTCACCTGTAACTCAGGTCACCTGTGGCTCAGGTCACCTGTGGCTCAGGTCACCTGTATCTCAGGTCACCTGTGGCTCAGGTCACCTGTATCTCAGGTCACCTGTAACTCAGGTCACCTGTGGCTCAGGTCACCTGTGGCTCAGGTCACCTGTGGCTCAGGTCACCTGTAACTCAGGTCACCTGTGGCTCAGGTCACCTGTGGCTCAGGTCACCTGTATCTCAGGTCACCTGTAACTCAGGTCACCTGTGGCTCAGGTCACCTGTGGCTCAGGTCACCTGTATCTCAGGTCACCTGTGGCTCAGGTCACCTGTAACTCAGGTCACCTGTGGCTCAGGTCACCTGTAGCTCAGGTCACCTGTGGCTCAGGTCACCTGTAGCTCAGGTCACCTGTAGCTCAGGTCACCTGTGGCTCAGGTCACCTGTAGCTCAGGTCACCTGTGGCTCAGGTCACCTGTGGCTCAGGTCACCTGTATCTCAGGTCACGTGTAGCTCAGGTCACCTGTATCTCAGGTCACCTGTGGCTCAGGTCACCTGTGGCTCAGGTCACCTGTGGCTCAGGTCACCTGTGGCTCAGGTCACCTGTGGCTCAGGTCACCTGTGGCTCAGGTCACCTGTAGCTCAGGTCACCTGTGGCTCAGTCTCAGGTCACCTGTAGCTCAGGTCACCTGTAGCTCAGTCTCAGGTCACCTGTAGCTCAGTCTCAGGTCACCTGTGGCTCAGGTCACCTGTAGCTCAGGTCACCTGTAGCTCAGTCTCAGGTCACCTGTAGCTCAGGTCACCTGTAGCTCAGTCTCAGGTCACCTGTAGCTCAGTCTCAGGTCACCTGTAGCTCAGGTCACCTGTAGCTCAGTCTCAGGTCACCTGTAGCTCAGGTCACCTGTAGCTCAGTCTCAGGTCACCTGTAGCTCAGGTCACCTGTAGCTCAGTCTCAGGTCACCTGTAGCTCAGGTCACCTGTAGCTCAGGTCACCTGTATCTCAGGTCACCTGTGGCTCAGGTCACCTGTGGCTCAGGTCACCTGTGGCTCAGGTCACCTGTGGCTCAGGTCACCTGTAGCTCAGGTCACCTGTGGCTCAGGTCACCTGTATCTCAGGTCACCTGTGGCTCAGGTCACCTGTAGCTCAGGTCACCTGTAGCTCAGGTCACCTGTGGCTCAGGTCACCTGTAGCTCAGGTCACCTGTGGCTCAGGTCACCTGTAGCTCAGGTCACCTGTGGCTCAGGTCACCTGTGGCTCAGGTCACCTGTGGCTCAGGTCACCTGTATCTCAGGTCACCTGTGGCTCAGGTCACCTGTAGCTCAGGTCACCTGTGGCTCAGGTCACCTGTATCTCAGGTCACCTGTAGCTCAGGTCACCTGTGGCTCAGGTCACCTGTATCTCAGGTCACCTGTGGCTCAGGTCACCTGTGGCTCAGGTCACCTGTGGCTCAGGTCACCTGTGGCTCAGGTCACCTGTAGCTCAGGTCACCTGTAGCTCAGGTCACCTGTATCTCAGGTCACCTGTGGCTCAGGTCACCTGTGGCTCAGGTCACCTGTGGCTCAGGTCACCTGTGGCTCAGGTCACCTGTATCTCAGGTCACCTGTGGCTCAGGTCACCTGTAGCTCAGGTCACCTGTGGCTCAGGTCACCTGTGGCTCAGGTCACCTGTATCTCAGGTCACCTGTGGCTCAGGTCACCTGTATCTCAGGTCACCTGTAGCTCAGGTCACCTGTAGCTCAGGTCACCTGTAGCTCAGGTCACCTGTGGCTCAGGTCACCTGTATCTCAGGTCACCTGTGGCTCAGGTCACCTGTGGCTCAGGTCACCTGTAGCTCAGGTCACCTGTGGCTCAGGTCACCTGTGGCTCAGGTCACCTGTGGCTCAGGTCACCTGTAGCTCAGGTCACCTGTGGCTCAGGTCACCTGTGGCTCAGGTCACCTGTATCTCAGGTCACCTGTAGCTCAGGTCACCTGTGGCTCAGGTCACCTGTGGCTCAGGTCACCTGTGGCTCAGGTCACCTGTAGCTCAGGTCACCTGTGGCTCAGGTCACCTGTGGCTCAGGTCACCTGTGGCTCAGGTCACCTGTAGCTCAGGTCACCTGTGGCTCAGGTCACCTACCGGAGCTCTTACCGGGCTCAGGGCGCGCTGCTGCCCGCAGACGGAGCCCCTTGTCCGGCTTGTGTCGGGGCTTCGGCTGTTGCGTCTCTGTCCCGGAGCTCTGCGGCCTCTGTTCGGCCACAGGACGCTGGTTCGGAGGTTCCGGCAGCTTCTGGACGGTTATCTGGACCGATCCGGGTCCTGGTCCGGCTTCAGGTCTCCGACCCGAAAGGAGAGCCCGAGTGGAGCGGATTAAAACGTCCCCGGTGTCCGAGCTGCAGGAGGACTGATCCGGACTGGGTTCAGCGGATGAACCCGGCGGCCTGTCGGACCCGGATCCCGGCTGAGGCCGCATTCTGGCGGTTCTGTTGATCCGGTTCTGATAAAGTCCTTTTATTGACTGTTAGCTAGCTGTTAGCCGCGTGCTAAGCTCAGCTGGTTTAAACTTCCCGCTCCTGCTTCATCCGGGTCCTCGGACGGACCGTTCAACCCTCAGAGTCCCTGAAGAAACTGAAGTTCACCGAGTTTAAAACCGGATCAGGACAGAAGCCAGACCCGAACTCACAGGGACACAAACTAACAGCGTTAAACACACAACAGCAACTGTTGCTGACAACAAAACTACACTTCCGGCTTCCGCCTCCGAGCGGAGATGCTAAAGACGGCAGGAGGTCTCACTCCGACCCGGAACTCAGAGCGAGGTTCAGAGAAACTACATTTACTGAATCACCTACACAAGATATGATGTTTAGTTATAAATTACACTCCAACAGTTTAAACAGCTGAACTACAGTCATTTCTTTGGCAACAACTTTGATGGTTTTAGAGATTTTTCTCCTCTGAATGATTTTAATATCTGTGATGTTTATTAGTAACGTTGATCTTTGGACTGCTGGTTCTGAAGGAGACTCTTTGGGCTCTGCAGAATCTGTACAAACCACTGATCCAGGACCATCAGCTGCAGTCTGAGTTCAGAATGAGCAACATCCTGCTGCACTTTTGTTTTTTTTCAGCCTTTATTTGAGATTGCAATGTTTACAAAAGTATAAAAATATTTGCAACATAGCGGACATCAGAAGACCATTCCGGTTCAATAACTGATCTACCAACACAACATTCCATGAAGAGAGATGTGTTTATATAAATGTCCGCCTGACAGACATTTTAACAGGTCAGAACAACCTCATGCCACCAGCTTTGATAACACATGAAGAAGTCAAACATTCCTAATGGAGGTTTCTATATAATCGTTTCAGCCAATTTAATTTAAAGGTATAAAAATCCCGAAAGTTAAACGTCTCCTGCAAGAAAATCTGTAATACACATCACTTTACTGCTTTAATACTCACATAGGATACTTTTACTTAAGTAACACTGTCAATGTGGTACTTTTACTTGTAACAGAGTACTTTTACAGTGTGGTATTAGTACTTTTACTAAAGTAAAGGGTCTGAATACTTCGTCCACCACTGGTGAAACTAAGAAAGGAGGAACACACACGAGGTTCAAGGTTTGAATCAGTTTACGTTAAACTGTATTTGGGTTTTAAGACACCAACAGTATGAAGACTGTTTCAAGTACAATTTAAAATGGTTGCACAGCTGCTCCCACTGGACAACTAACAGAGGTCTCAGTTAATCAAAATATCACTCAGACTACGAACGACGAAGCTGGCTGCCCTGCTGATGCAGCAGCGGACAGGAAGTTCTTCTGAATTCACAAACAGGCGAACTGGAGTCGAGACTTCTGGAAGAACAGGAGCATCAAGTCAGGGCTGCATTTTCACATGGCACAGGTGTGGATGCTGGAACAGTCCACACTTTTCAATATTATGAGAAATGATATATTTGAAGAGTTTTGGAAAGTTTCTATTGAGAAAAGATGCAGGAAGCTGAACAAGGCTGGGATGAAAGGTGGAGAAGTCAAAGTACATAATATCTGCTAATAAGAAAACTGAATGTGGGGGTTTCTTTTTGGATGAACAAGCAACTGACTGTTCAACGTTTGGTTTTGGCTGTTTGAGTTGTATTTTGTGTGTTTTTCTAGCTGCCTCTGTTTCTCTCGGTCCTTACTGGTTTATGTCTTTGATCTTTAGCTCTTAGTCCTGCGTTTCAGTCCTGTGCCGTTAGTTTTAGTTTTTACTTCTAGTTCCTTGTCTGGATTATTTGAGTTTAGTCTGCTCTGCGTCTGTTAGGATCCCTGAGGTATAGTTGGTCGTGTTTGTCTGTTTACGTGGGGTTCTGTTATTGTCTGAAGTTACTTTCTTGTCTGCTATTTTGAAACTGTCTGTTCCCCCAGGTGTCCCTCTGCCTGCCTCGTTACGTTGACCCCAGTCTCCCGTGTAGCTCCCGCCCCGCTCGTTACCCCCGGGTACAAATGTTTCTGTAGATTGGCTGTGCGGTCACTGTTCGTGTTCCCCGGTCTCTTCAGTGTCGTCTTACTATTTCCAGCTCGTCTTCCTGACAGTCTCTTGGTGTTTTGGATTTTTGTTTCGTTACTCATTTGGATTTTTCTGGACTCAGTCTGTAAGTGTGCTCGCGTTTTGTTTGTAAAATAAAGCTCTTTTTAACTTTACCTCCAACCTGCTCGACCCACACTGCCGTCACAGAGAGGGTGAAAGAGTTGTGCGCTTCGATGAGCAGATAAATCATGTAGACAACTAATGATCTGGTTGGTTGTTATGTGTCAGCAGCTGAAACACATTTAAAAAGGTTGGAAGTGATGCAGGCTGAGGCCCTGACACCGTGTCGTGGGGCCCTTCATCCAACTCCAGTCCCGGCTTCACTGGTAGAGACACCATATCAGTTCGACGGGAGAAACCGGCGTCAGGCAAAAGGAGGAAGGAACGTTTGATGTTTAACATCAGTAAAAAGGAGGAGCTGGGACTGAGGGAGGCGGGGGGCCCGCAGGGTACTGGTCAGTCGTACCTCCGTGGATGCTGCCCATGCCAGAATGTGATGGCCAACATAAAACATCATGAACGCGCTGACTGAAGTCCC